>NW_023620272.1:0-7091 GCF_014905685.2 Nematolebias whitei
CAGAACGGCACCGACTGGACGTCACCCAGAGACGACCTTCGCTGGAGGAGACCTGCAATCCTGACGTTGGTCTCCAATCTTCATCCAGTGGCCGCATCTTCAGTTCAATCCAAGGGAACCCCTCTGTATGCTGATCAATCAACACCTCCATTCGTTGTGGATTTATCGTTGTGGATTATATGACTTTTTCCAATGGATTACAGACTTTGTTTCCAAGGGGTTAAAGCATTGCTACAATGGATTTACCAACAACATTATGGAATTACCAACAACACAATGGAATTACCAAAAACATTGTGGGATTACCTCCTTTGACTTTTGTTTTCCTTGCTGGATTACATCAAGCTCAAGGACATTCGAAGGCGTAAGTTCATGTTGGAATTCATCACCATTGACAGGCGATGATTTCCAAAGGGGGGACTGTAGTGAACTAAGCCTCAGGTCAAGTCCTGACCCTGAGGGCCTTCCTGGGACAAGAACTGTTATTTCATTGATTTGAGTCCAGAAACACAAAATTAAGTTCATCCAGAGACTTTCTAAGTGTGTCCTGCACTGATCAATTGAAAGAACACTCTCTTTTTTATTATCATTACTATTTTACAATATCTTGATAATCAAAAGTGTGTTTAGTTCAAACCATTTTAAATGTTGAAGTGAACTACTCATTTTAAATCAACTGTGAAACAGTATTAATGATTTTTAATCCTCATTCAAAGTAGAAATCAAGTTAATGTCTGTTACAAGAGTAATTATGCATTTTTGATCTTCTGTCTGAAATGAGCAAGTCGTGATGTGGGTCAGAAGTCAAGTTTCGGTCAAAAACATGTTTACTGGAAAGAAATGTCATGTTTAACTTTTTCAGACAGATAGAAGGAAAACTGGCTCCAAAAAGTCTCATTTCTTCAAAACATCTTTCTGTCTGTTCTTAAAACAATCTACTGTTTTTCTGACTTTTAATGAACCTCTTACGTCACTAAGACCACACCCCTGTTGGTTCGTTTCAACCAATCAGGAAGTTCTCAGAGGAACGGGAACTGACCTCTTTAAAAGGGTCAACACTTCCTAGTTCCAAGCAGAACGGAGAACAAGAGTTCCACGCAGTTCGGAACGCAGAACGCAGAACAAAGTTCCGAGTCTCGTGGGGATTATGGAATCTTCCACATCTGAGTGGAACCTCTGACGGACTCACAGCTCATGTGAGTCCACCCGTGAGGTGAGCTGCTGTTGAACGAAGTACCGTCACTACTCCGGACGGTTCTCTGCTATCTCGGAGACGCTGAAATGGTAACGTTGAAAGAGAACTCCGTACCAGTGGAGACATCTTCTACAAGGTAACGAGTCGATTTCCACTACCGAAGTGTACCGAGGTAGAGCTGGGTTCGAAAGGAGGGTGCCGTTCTTCGTCGACACATTTTCCCTCACACATCTTTTCTCTCCATTTAAACTCCCTCATTTCCCATCTTTAAAACTCTTCTATCTGCCAGTAATCATCCAGATATTTTCAGAAATGTCTGTTGGTTTAAAAGCTGCAAGTGGAAACCATGGCCGTATGGTTTTCTAATTGTAAAGCAAGTTAATTAAGCTGTCTTATTGAAATCAATCTGCCAATTAATGTAAATGTGTGATGTTGTTTTAAATTGTTTTAATAAACGACCCACTGTTGTTGGTGAGTCAGAAATTAAAACACGTTTCCGTCCACATTTAATCATTCAAAACACGATAGAACTCAGTCCAGAAAAATGAAAGAATCCGTTTAAATTATGAATAATATCTGACAGGTATATGTTCATTACAAATACAATATTTTTGACTGAGTATGGATAATTTTAATATTATATATCTAACTTGCGGGTCCATAACTGTGTCTAATATTGTGAAGTTCACATTTTTATGTATTAATATTGCTACTCCTCTCTGTCTTGAGTTATAGCAGGCTGAGAATGCATCAGGAAACTCAGGAGATTTTAGCTCATCCACAGTTGACAGTAATTTATGAATTTCTTGGAGTAATACAACATCTGCCTTTAATCTTTTAATCTGGTTAAAGATTCTATTTTTTTATGTTGGCTACCGGCTCCATTAATATTCCATGTGACAAACCTTAAGATGCCCATACTTGTGCTTGTGAAAATATAATTAAACCACACCCATTATCAAAAACAGTAAAACACCCAGACAATAACATAATCCTTAATGATTGATTATTTATGATTTATAGATAAACTAAGTGCTGTTTTTGAAGGTAAATCATGGATGTATTCCTTTATGAGGTATTTGTATGTATGTATATGGATATATATAAGCCTTTGTGCCTGTGTGCTAATAATTGTTGAGTCAGAAATATAGAGACAAAAAAAGAAAGTGAAATGATAACACGTAAAGATAAAAGAAAGAAGAAAAAATAAAAAAAGAACCCCCTTACCATATTAAGTGCCATGCCACCGTGTACCACTACCATCTGTGTAACCCACCAACCGAGCTGTGCTGAACAATTACATATATATCTGGTAAGTAATATGAATATATATTATTGCTAATACATTTTAAGTAAAATTATCAACTGAAAATCATACTTATCTTATTTATATTATTAATAGAGCCAGGGAGTAACCTCTGGATCTCTAAACAGCTGACCATTGATGTAAAGTTTGTCAACAGCCACAGTAGCTCTTCTGCCCTCGTTTATATTTTTCTTCCTAATCGGGAACAGGACGCGCCTTCTACTCAGAATTTCTGCAGGGAATTGGTCGTTCATGCTGAAGTTCGTGTCACGCAGTTCCCTACTTCGGCATTTTACTTGTTCTTTCTGCTTATAATGCTCAAACTTAGCTACAATCGGCCACGGCCGATTGCTTCCAGGCTTCTTACCTCCGAGGCGTTGGACTCGGTGAAAAGTGATGGAATTAACCGCGTCACTTGGCAACTTCAGCTGGTTCTGGATGAAGTCACGGACGGAGGCCTCAGGGACCTTGTCTGCTCGCTCCGGGATTCCCGAGAAGACGAGGTTATCCAGCATGCTCCGGGCTTGGATATCCAGGATAGATTCTTTTATTTTTTTATTATCCCCGGATAGCAGCGTCATCTCCTCGGTGAGTTGTTTTACCGTTCCTCTCAGCTCCTGATTTTCACTAGCAAGTATTGCGACCTGTTGTTGGCTGAATTCTAAAGGCTCCCTGAGGCCTTGAAACTCTTTATGTAACATCTCTACTAATGCTAGTCGGGCGTCCAAGCTAGTTAGCTTCTGGTCAATTGATTCTAATATCTCCTTTAAACCTGTATCATCAGGAGACGGTGCCATAACGCTGTCTGAGCTTCCCTGTCGATGCTGCTTAGCAGTGGGGATGTTAGCTGAATCGCTAGCAGCACCGGAAGATTCTTTAGGTTTACCCATGACTAAGCTGTAAAAACACTCGTCAACAAATGATTCCAGGCTTTCCAAGGTCTCCTCAACCAGTTTGTTTGATTGAATGAAAAAGTTAGTTAGTAATATTTAGGACTTTCTTAATGATCTTATATTTAATTAAACAGTTTTTATTTAAATAAATACGGACTTACCAAAGTTTTATCATAATACTCATGCACAGTTTCTTCCTAGTTCTCAGCAACAGCTCATTGCGCCGTCACGCCCCCCACAACACACAAAAGTGAGAACAGAAGGGGTCCAAGAATCGAATCCTCAACAGCAAATGTTAATTAAACCTTCTGAGTTCTTCACCGGAGACCCTGACCAATGTGGCGGCTTCTTGCTGCAGTGCAGACTCACCTTGGAGGCGGCTCCCTCTCAGTTCTCCTCGGACGCGGCCAAGATCACCTTTTTCGTAAGTCAGCTCAAGGGTAACGCTCTCCGGTGGGCTCACTCATTTCTCCTGAGCCATGAAAATCCCTCTGCAACCTATGAACTATTTCTGCATGAGTTTCGTAGGATTTTTGATTGCCCCCTGCAGATGTCGAACGCCGCCAAACATTTGTTGAATTTACGACAGGGCCGTCGTAACGCTTCGGAGTTCACCCTGGAGTTTCGGATCCTTGCTGCCCAAACAGGATGGGATGAGCCTGCCCTCCAAGGTATTTTCTTAAACTCCTTATCTGATTTTCTCAAAGACCAGATGGCCACGCGAGACGAGCCCGAGACTTTCGACAAGTTAATAGACCTTGCCATCTCCATCGATGACCGTTTCCGGGAAAGGAGGAGAGAGGCAAACTACAATTCCCATCGATCCCCGGCTTCCGGGTTTCCGACTTCTCCAGGTGAGCCCAAGTCTGCACCTTTGTACTACGCTTCCCAGAATCCTCCCACTTCCGGGTTCACGACCCCTCGCCACGAGTCCATTTCACCCAAGCAGTCTCCCTTGAACTACAACTCCCAGTCCTCCATGCTTCCTGGTCTCAACCAATCATCTTCTTTTTCTCCACGAGATTTCTCACCCGAGCCTATGCAGGTGGGGCGCGCACGGCTGACTCCTGCAGAGAGACAGCGGCGTGTATCCGCCCGTCTCTGCATTTATCGTGGTAACCCCGGTCATTTTCTGCCCCACTGTCCGTTTCGGGTAAGATGAGAACTTCCACCAGTAAAGCGGGAGTTACTGGTGGGAACTTCTGCGTTAACCTCCCCATTTAAAATGTTGCTTCCCATGGTCATTCAAGGAAATCCAAGATGGCCGCGCTCAGAGCAGTTGCAGCTTCACAGGCTCCCGGTACCATCCCAGTTTTTAAAAGTTTTGATATTGACTCTGTGCCTGACTCTGCGCGATTTATGCGTGTGAACCATAGCCGAACCGAACTGATGAGAATAGGAGCGGATTTGCCACGAAATATAGCAGAAATCAGCAACAAACTCAAAGCTACGCTCGGCAGAATGCAGATCTTAAAGTCATCTACCTGGAAGCTGCAGCAGAGGCGTTCCAGCGGGCAGAAGAGGAAGCGCTACTCCCGGCTTAAGAGGAGAGGATGCCGGGCGGGGGTTATGGTGAGGCTACGAGCTAACGCTAAAGCCGGTAAACTCCCCATGCCGTCTCTCTTTCTGTCGAATGTCCGCTCGTTGGACAACAAGGTGGATTTACTTCGTCTGAGAGCGGGCGCCTCAGAAGAGATGAAGTGTGCAGTGCTTTGCCTCACGAAAACGTGGATTACAAGTGAAACGCCGGACTCAGTCTTCCAGCTGGATGACAGACTTTTTTTTCGAGCGGACCGCTGCAGCGAGCTAACGGGGAAATCACGGGGGGGCGGAGTGTGCATTTACGTGAGTAAAAGTTGGTCCACAAACTGTACTGTTGTAAAAAGCTCATGCTCGAAGGCTTTGGCGCAAATAACAGTGAAATGTCGGCCACATTATCTACCCCGAGAGTTCACAGTGACTTTTATCACAGTTGTTTACATTCCTCCGGACGCTAATGCTAATGAAACACTGCAGGAGCTTCATGAGATCATCAGCTCGCTGCAGAGCAAACACCCCGAGGCTCTTTACGTGGTAGCCGGAGACTTTAACCACGTGAATCTAAAGGACTGTCTCCCAAGCTTTAATCAGCATGTGACGATTCCAACACGTGGAGACCGCACGCTGGACCGTGTTTACACGAACGTAAAAGATGCATACAAAGCCGAACCCCGCCCCCACCTAGGACTGTCAGACCACATCTCAATCTTCCTGGCTCCTGCTTACATGCCCCCGCTGAGACACTCCAGACCGGTACAAAAGAAAGTTAAATGCTGGATCCAGGACAGTGGCCCCATACTGAGAGATTGTTTTGATCGAACAGACTGGCAGGTTTTCAGAGAAGCTGCTGAAAATGGAGGTTCGCTTGATCTTGACCAATACACATCCTCAGTACTGGGTTACATTAGTACATGTACTGACACAGTCTCCACTATCAGAAATGTTAAAAGCTACACAAACAGAAAACCTTGGCTGAATGCAGAGGTGCGTACCCTGCTGGAAGCCAGGAACACTGCCTTCAGGTCTGGAAACTCAGAGGAGCTGAGTAGGACAAGAAAAGAGCTGGTTGCTGGTATTAAGAGGGCCAAGGCCACATATGCAAAGAAGATCGAGGGTCAATTCATCTCACAAGACCCTCGGAGCATGTGGAGGGGCATTAAGTGCATAACAGATTATAAAGGAAGGAGTGAACAATGCCCCAAAGACCCATCTCTGCCTGATGCCCTCAACAAGTTCTATGCACGCTTTGAAGACCCGAACAGACCGCCCAGCACCAGACTCACCTCGCCACCGGATGAAGAGCATCTCAGCGTGACCTCAGCAGAAGTAAGGAGTACCTTCAGGAGGATTAATCCGCACAAAGCAACTGGCCCAGACAACATCCCCGGAAAAGTGTTGAAGGAATGTGCTGATCAGCTCTGTGAGGTGCTGGCAGACATCTTTAACACCTCACTTACCCTGGAGACAGTTCCCACCTGCCTGAAGACTGCCACCATCATCCCAGTCCCAAAAAGCTCTACAGTGACTGGTCTGAATGACTATCGGCCAGTGGCCCTCACCCCGATAGTCGCTAAATGCTTCGAAAAACTGGTCATGACTCACATCAAAACAACCATCAACATCAACGAGGACCCTCATCAGTACGCATACCGTGAGAACCGATCAACAGAGGATGCAATCTCCTCTGTGGTCCACACTGCGCTCAACCACCTGGAGCAGAAAAACTCTTACGTCCGTATGCTCTTTGTGGACTTCACATCCGCCTTCAACACCATGATCCCCCAAACCCTGATGGACAAACTACCCACACTAGGACTAAGCCCCTCCATCTGCAACTGGGTACTAGACTTTTTAACAAACAGACCACAGTTAGTGAGGATCCACAACCTCTCCTCCTCCACCATAACCCTCAGCACTGGCTCTCCTCAGGGATGTGTGTTGAGCCCCCTTCTGTTTACTCTGCTCACATATGATTGTGCAGCTACCCATCCAGGCTGTCACATTGTAAAGTTTGCAGACGATACAGCGGTGGTGGGATGCATCACAAACAATGATGAGTCCAGCTACAGGCAAGAGGTGGAACACCTGGAGAGCTGGTGCAGAGAGAATAACCTTCACATCAATGTGAAGAAGACAAAGGAGATGATTGTGGACTTCA
>NW_023620273.1:0-7088 GCF_014905685.2 Nematolebias whitei
TACACTGCTCATTCTCACAAACTGAGCACCGAGCCGTCCATTCAACAAACAGGCGGTCCTCACATTCTTGTTTCTTCCATTGAGCCTGTAATTGCATTTTCTGATTTTATGCTGAAGTCCTGTCACTGGTGCCATTTTTTTTTCTGACCTCTATTGCCTGCAAAAGTGGTCAAAACATCACTCGGACTATCTGCTTGCAGAAAAATTGTTCTAACAACATAAGATGGGCTTCTTCCCCCTCTTCAAAAACAATAAACAAACAACTGGGATGGGACTTCTTCCCATCCCGGTACAACTTTTCCTCCGTTCAGCTCACGCCTCCTCAGGCGTCTGAATAAACTTTTTTCTGTTTTAAATTCTCACACAAAGGCTCGGGCGTCCCCTCCACCTCTTAAACACAAAGCCAGGGTTGGATAACCCGGCACAACTTCAACGGACTCTTTGTCCAGAATGCAACTCGCATTCTCTCAACACTCTTTTTTTTCCCTTCGTTTGAATATGGTGCAGCCGTTCAGAATTATTTATTTAAATTCTTAACATCCCATCCTCGTCGCCAAAAATGTATTATGAAATTCTTTATCAAAAGGGCTCGTTGAACGGTCGGCACAGATTATTCAGACAAATAGGGAAAAATAAACAGAAGCTGTCAACTGCTAGGAGTAATAAGTGTCATTTATTAACCTGCCACAGAAAACAGCCAAGCAAAAAACATGTACACTCTTAACACACAGATTGATATGAAATAACTTCTCACCGTGACACTGGCCGGGAAGCCGTTTTCGACCCAGGTAAAGAAGAATCACATCAAAAATGGTGCATGGCATCAGCGCGCGGCTGATCCACACCGGACTTCCAAAGATTAAGTTGCCTGTCACACTTCCTTTATACTTTTCTTCCCTGACCGGATCGCGTGAGAGCATTCAAAACAAGTTTGATGGTTACCAGAACAACGGATCTAATTAAACCATCATCAAAAGCGATGGCTCATCCTTCCAGTAAGGAGCGCCTGTGACCGTAAAAGCGGGCCAAAGCTTCCAGGTCAAGAGCACTCCTAATGCTTATTAAAGCATTCCTAAAGAGCACCCCTCGTCCCTTCTGCAAACCATCAAAGAGTGTCTAAATATTATAAGCAACACACACACACAAAGTATATGTTTGAACAGGCATAAAGGCGACCCAACACCTCATAACATAATACAAAATACAATCCCTAATATGTGAATAACACGTTGTATAAGTGTGTTTAAATAAGTGTAATATAGGTCTAGATTGACATAAAAGCATTAAAATAATAATTTCTATATCAAAAGAGCTCAGAATTAACATACGCTACTATGTTGTGTGTCGTTAGGATGTGTAGTGGGTGTCCCATGACGATGTGTGCTGTTTTTGAAACAATCCTTGCCAGACCTGCCGCTGCCTGTGTACATGTTGGATGACGCTTCTCAGTACCATCCAACATCACACTTGCGTACATCAACACCTGTCTACCACCCCCCTTTTTCTGAAACAGAACACCATTAACAGTGTTTTCTGCTTCAGAAACATCAAGAAAAAACGGGGCGGAGTAGTCAGGCAGAGCCAAATCAGCTGCTCTGGACAAGAGTTGCTTCAGTTTAATAAACACATGCTCTGCATCTGTGTTCCACACAAGTGTTGCTTTCAGGTTTCTGTTACCTTGATCTTTTACCATCTGTCTGAGTGGAGTGGTGAGTTCACTATAATCAGGTATATAGTGTCTGCTGTACCCAGTTAAACCTAAAAAGGATAACATGTCTTGTACAGTGGTGGGTTTTGGATGATGTAGTATAGACGCCCTGTGTTCTGGTGAAAGTGTTGTACCATTAGCAGAGACCAACCTACTGAGGAAAGAGACCTGTGTACGAACTGCTTGAAGTTTAGATTTACTAACTTTAAAACCTGCATCATGCAGGTGAAGCAGGACAGCCTGAGTGGCTGTAAGACAGTCATGTGCTGTTTCAGAGGCTATCAGTAAATCATCAACATATTGGACCAAAGTGGTGCCTCTGGGGAGTGGAAGCTGTACAAGAATGTTCTTTAAAACATGATTGAAAATGCCTGGCGATAATGCAAAACCCTGAGGCAAGCGAGTGTATCTGTACTGGCAACCGTTAAATGTGAATGAGAAAATGTCACGCAGGTCCTCTGATAAGGGCAGGCAATAAAAGGCGTTAGCCAAATCAATGCAGGTCATCCACTTCTGGTTCGGAGTCAGTTGGGTCAGTGCAACATAGGGATTTGGTACTGGTGACGTAGGTGTCTTAAGTATGGCGTTGATCGACCTAAGATCATGTACCATTCTGTACTTTCCAGTCCCCGCCTTCTCAACAGGTAGAATGGGAGTATTCCAGTCTGAATGTGAGTGTTCGAGGACCCCTGCTCTCAGCAACCCTTGGACTGTGTCAGTCAAACCTTGTTCAGCCTCAGGTCTATGAGAATACTGATACAACCATATAGGTTCGTTGTGGGTCAGTTCAAAAGAGATTGGGGGGCATTTAACATGACCTACATCCTCAGGTCCCTGAGACCAGAGAGATGCAGGAAGTGTATCTAACATATGAGGAACATCTGAATGGTCAGTTTTTTCTCTGCCATGGTCTCTGGAGATCACCTCATGGTCTAGCTTACCTACATCATGAACAGCTAAGTCAATGCTATAGCAGTCGGTTGATGATGAGTAAGCGAGCTGAGGTATTTGTGTTGGGACCCAATCTGTGGCAGAGACAGCAGCCTTCACCATTGGGCCCAAGTCTTTAGCCTGATGTGTGGGAGCTAAAGCTAATGAGACGTGTGGGATCGCTTCAGACGACATCATGTACCACTCCAGTTGAGATGGTGTGAGGGTGACGTGAGAAGCCACGCCTTGTGGACCTACTATAAGCCGGTCTGATATTAATGGCCACTCAGTGTCCTGCAAGTGCTGAGCAAAATGCTCCCTGTAACAATCATCAGAATCACGGTCATAAAAGAGAGTGACATGTAAAGGATCTAGAGGTGGGACATAGGGACGCAGAGCATCAAGCCATGGCCTCCACAACAAGTAGGCAGAGTAAAGTCCAGTGTGTTCAGGTGTCTCGGGGCGCAGCAACGCCCAGTAGATGTCAGCTACTTCCTCATGTATTGGCTGTACCAAGCACTGTGATGACAAAGAGGAGGAAGAAGCAGAACAAGTCCAGGTCACACCACTTGGTAAAGTAACACGTAAACCAGTTTGTTCACACATTATTGTTGCACCAAGTTTTTTTAACAAGTCTCTTCCAAGCAGGTTGACAGGTACACGTGTGGACAGAACAAATGGATGTGTCACTGTTTGAAGTCCTGCTGTTACTACGAGAGGTTCAGTTAGAGACAGTTTTTGTTGCACCCCAGCGAAACCGATCACAGACACAGTGTCTGCACTGGCATGTTCATCAAATCCCTGCTCATTGAGGGTTGAATAGGTAGCTCCAGTGTCCACGAGGAATGATAGGTCTTTATTCATGACCCTCATCTTCACCATAGGGTCTGCTCCTCCCCCTATGGTGTGATTACTCTGTGGGGTGTGTCATTGCTGGTAGTATCCACCTGGTGGCGCCCAAGGTGGATCCTGCTGGCCAGAGGTAGGTGCCGGTGGCGCCATCTGGTGGTTGGGAGCTGAATAGTGATGTGCTCCTCCTCTTTGGGCGTTGGCCTGCTTGTGATAACAATCACGTGCCCAATGACCTGGTTTGTGACAGTAGTGACAGACATCTTGTGCTCTGCCTCCCTGCGTGTACCCCCGACCGAAACCTCTGCCCCGAGACCCCCCTCTTTCTCCCCACTGCCCTCTGGGCCGTCCCCGAGGATATACAACAGGAAGCGGGGGTTGGGCGGTTACAGGACACTGATAAGCAGCCTCAGAACACTGAAACACAGTGTCAGCTTGTACCATCTGTTTTGACTCTTTTTTAAATTGGACTACATCCCTAGCCTGTTTCAATTGTAGCTTTAAGAGCTGCGTTTGCATATCTTTCAGTTCAGAAGAAGTTTTAGTCTCCTCATCAGCCACACATTGCAGATGATGAATAAGATGCCGTTCCCACTGGGCAGCATCTGCTGTGGGCAAACCAGGGTTAATTTTCATTGCCTTACTGACTGCTGCGGGTACACCATCTAGTATTGCTTGTCTAAAAAAATACTTTTGATTATCCCCCTGACCATGGCAGTGTGTTCTGTCATACCAGTCCTGTTTACACACATCTAAATATGCAGTGGGGTTCTGACCAGGCTTCCAGGTGAACTTAGGAACCCCTGTACCTTCTGGAAGGGGATAAGCCTGTCTGAGAGCGGCGGCAAGTCTCTGATACTGCAACAACATGCAAGTTGAGTCAGGTATGTTACAATTCCACCCAGCAGCTCTCTCTATCTCATCCATCCTAGTAGAAGTTACACACCTTCCCAACAGCGCCCTCATGTCTCCCACAGCTAAATTAATACCTTTAGTTAAGGAGTCCACTACATTCAACCACTTACTTCCTCCTTCTGTGAGGGGAGGGAGTTTGTCCACTAACGCCTGCACATCACCTAGCGCAAGAGGTTTATAACGTATCTGATTTCCTGCCTGCAGAAGGGGAAAAGAACCAGTACTTAACGATGGATCCACGTTTTCAACAGGGATAGAAGCGTGATCTGGTGGTGGAAGAGCTGCCGACAAATCAGAAGTAATTCGTATTGCTTGTGGCCAAAAAGGATTCTGTACGTGTGTCTGGGGCGTGGCAGGCAATTGGTGAGTACAGGTGAGCGGGTTTTGAGACAACCCTGCACGATTCTTCCAACCCTGCAGACCCACGAGCACGCCCTCTCCATCCTGGGAGCTGTCAGAGGGAGATGCTGAGGGTGCAAAGAGGGAAGAAGTGTGCAAATCAGGGTGTCCTGTGGGATTAGCAGACTGACTCCACCCATCTTTAATTACCCATTGCTGCGTGTTCTTTGTGTTCCCTCCACCCTCGGTTTGGAATGGTGTACTGATGGACTGTGTAAAACACGGCTTCATTCCTGGTGTCACAAGGGGTTTTGTTTTAACTGGGATGGGTGACTCCCCCCTCAGCTGCGAGGGGGTGTCAGTGACCTCCCCCACCTGTAACCTTCCATCTGTTTTGTGATATATGGGGTACATTCCTGTAGGGGGATGTGCTGACTGATTGCCGCTTGGGTTATAAGGAGGGGGAGCTGAACTACCCACTTCCTCACTCTTTGTTTTAGGCTGCTCCACCAGTTGCTGTTTTCTCAACAAATGGGACGAACCCTGTGCCACAAAGACCAATTTCAACCACTCTTTTCTTTCATATTTAACTTCCCTCATTAACTTTCTGTATTTACCTTTCTGTAGGGCGTTCGCCTCTCTTTTTTGCTTGTCAAACTTATCCTCATCTCTCGAGCATTCTTTAATTTTATCCCACATTAAAGATATAACATCTTGTCCCTCTAGAGAATTATTTTCTATTTTTTGTAATTTTTGCACGAGAGCTTTTTTTTAGCTTTTTATTATATTCCAACATCTCTAATGCTTGTCTCACAATTTCAACTTGCTCCTTTACCGGTTTAAAACTTTCCTGCTCGCACTTTTGTAACATGACACTCTGCTTCTCTGTGTCCATTCTCTCAGGAAACTCAAACACACACCCCACACCTCTTTTTTATTGTCACTGGAAAATTCTGGAACTTTTTTTTTAGACTCTGGAACTTTTTTTTTTTTAACACATTCATACTGTGGTCTTATATTTGACAAAAACACAAACAACAAAATAAACAAACAAGATACTGACCACTTATTTCAACATTCACGCGAGTCAGACGCCAGGAATAATCACAATGGTCACCCTTGAAAATGTTGTTGTTGTTTTTTTTTAAAACAAAATGTGTTGACTTCCCTTTTAATATCCTAGAAGACAGCAATATTTGTGAACCTGTGACTTCCTCTCACCACAGATCATAAGTTATTTTATTCAACAAATCCAATTATTAGTTCTGATTTTATTTTAATCTATTCGGTGCGTGCGTCGTATTTAATTAATTACTATCCCACCCAGCCTCGCGAACGCCCACCTACGGTCAATTGTGAGCGAACTTTAATTGATATTGTTTTAAAAGTTGACAGCCAATCCAACAAGTTTACAGTAAAACTTAGTCTAATGGAGTTACAGAGTTGAACAGCGGAACCATTTTCCTAGAACTTTCACTCCTCCTGCCAGAGCCCGTCAGCTCCTGGTTGGCTGACTAATGCGCAGTTTATCCCTGAGGCTGGTTTTATTACTTTATCTTATTCTTACAGTCGACGTAAACTTCTCTATTTAAAACTATTTATTTGGGAGTCATACACACTGAGCAAATTTGCCTATAGTAAGCCCAATTTTACAGATTTCGTAATCAACAGGTTCTGCTTACCTTTCTTTTATAGCGCGTGCAGATTCAGTGTGAAGGACTCGGTAACTATTTCTCAAATCTCGGTGGGACCTCCATTTTGTTGTGTTTTTCTTTATTTCTCCACCCGAGCTCTGTTACCGGTCAATCCTGCAGGAGGAGTCAAGACACGCACTTCACAATACGACAAACGCACCTTCAAGTTTATGAATATTTAATAAGCAAAGAAAGTCACAAAGTCAAAAAGTTACAGATTCACAAGCATAAACAGTGGATTAGTTAAATGCAGTCATTATTTTAACATATTATTAATTGGATGCATCCATTAATCTATACGATACAACCTTATTAAGGAGGTTTCTGAAGAAGACCGTCTCTCTGCTTCATCTGGCTGCCGCTTCGTCTCTCTGCTTCGAGCAGAAAACTGCACTTTTCCTTTGTTTAAAAACAGGGCGTTCCTTCACACAGCAAAACTAACTTTTCACCGCGCGTTCTGAGTCTGCTGTCATGGGATTGGCCAGTTTCAATCCAATCAAAAGTGTGAGACATCGTGTTACATTATGTAAACAGGAACAGACTTCAATCTGTGGGAGCCTCTTCAAAGTAAAACAGGAAGTGGGCCAATTTCAAAGTAAAACAAGAAGTGGGAATCACAGATTCAACAAGAAACACAATCTTATTTCACAACA
>NW_023620274.1:0-1921 GCF_014905685.2 Nematolebias whitei
ACAAGCCATAACAACGAACTCGGGCGGAGCGAAGACGCAAATCAACAATTGGAGGTTCCACCGAGATATGGGTTGCTTCGGACAGGCAGGAAGGGCAAGCTGAGTTCTTCACACTGACCTGGCGCCAGTATCTTCACAATACAGGTAAGCAGATACCTGGTTTTTTATCGAAATCTGTCATTGGGCTTTAATAGGCAAATTAAAAGTCAGTGTGTTGAACTCAATAAAACAGAATAAGTACGTTTTTATGATCGGTAGAGCGTAGAAATGAAAATACAGTAAACGTAAAACCAGCTCCAGAATGATCACGCATTGATCGAGCAAATCAAATGCCCCTACGGGGGCTTTGAAACAGGGGGGTGGGGGTTCTAAGATAGATGTAAAGAATTTATCTGCCGCTTACTCTGAAACCCTGAGATCATGTTTTGCTGTAAACATTGTTGAATTTGTGATCCAACTAAAAACAGTATCAATTAAACTTGCTTAAAATTGGACGTTTAATTAAGTATAGTGCGGAGCTGAGTGAGAGTTAAAACCAGTCCCAGAATATTACGCAGTGGTCGAGCCAACTGGAACTTGACGAAGTTCCAGAGAGGAAGCGGGGTTCTAGGATATATTTGATTTATTCGCCGTCGGCTTCTGTAACTCTAAGACCAAGTTTACTGTAATCTTGCGAAATTGGTGATTCGCTTAAAAACAGTGTCAATTAGACTCGCTTAAAAATTAGAGGTTTTTATTAAGTGGGTGCGGGACTGGGTTAGATGCAAGAATAAAACGCTAAAACGTGAAAGACGTGACGATCAAAAATAAATAAATAAATAAATAACAATAATAATAATAATAACAATATAAAGTAATAACTTATATAATTATGTTATTTTTATAACATAACAATAGTCACAAGATACGTATGGGATACCTTTTTTGTAAAAAAAAAAGGAGTCAACATACATTTTCACAAAATAATATTTTATTGGGGTCAATATAACTGTGTCCTGAGTCGCGTGCATGTGTGTGTAAAGGTTTCAGACCGTCCAGGGAAGAGAGAAAAAAGAAAAAAAGAGGGGAAGTTGGTTTTGATTAATTAATTAATTTGAGACAATGTAAAAGGTCAAAATAATCAAATTCAGAAAATTAAGGAAGAAATGATAACCTGGAAGTCATGAGTAAATGCGTTAATTACCTTAAAACAACTAATTACAAACTAAAGAATTAATAAAGGAGCTTAAATTAAGAAACAATAATTAAGCAGAAATAATTTCTAATCACCGGAAGGAAGTGTGTTGAAGTACGCGGTAATAGTAGGATTGATTTAAAACCTAGGTAGAATTAGTTGATATTGGCATGAAACAGTCAAATGGTATCAGAAATGAGCAGAAATAAGTCAGTAGAAGTATAAAAAAAAAACGATGTAGCAGCCCGACAGGTGGTCATACGTTGTTGGGAGAAAAAGTTAAAACATTGTTTAACTATGTTAAAAGATTCGATTTTTATTTAGGCAGGTTAATCCCATTGAGCCTCGAAGACTCATTTACAAACAAAGAATAATGACAACAGCAACGATAGATTTTCAATCCATTAACAATAGACAATCATAACAGGCATAACAAGATAACACACAGGTTACAAGGTAGCAAAACAGACAGATTATAAGGAAATCAAAAATAGGAACATGTCTGTATTACTGGATAAGTCCACATTAATCTGGAGAACTTTGACCTGGAAAGAGAAATGTCAAAGCTCAGCTTTCCCCTTAAATTAAATACAGGTTGAATTAAATTACAATTAAAATATAATAAAGGCTTAGGTGCTTAATTACACACCATACATAGGTCCAATTCAGTTTGAACATTTCTGGATGACGCATTTTGAACAAATTAGCTAAAATTTCTTCTAATATTGACCGTAATGTTAGTTTATA
>NW_023620274.1:2021-7087 GCF_014905685.2 Nematolebias whitei
AAAAAAAAAAAAAAAAAAAAAAAAAAGGGGAACCTTTTAATTTAAAATAGAGGAAATAAAAAGATATTTACATACACTTTAAATAGGAATACTGGGTTTAACTTAATAATTCTAATTGATTTTATTAGATTTGGAGAGCTGTTTTCTTATAAGAGCAACAATTTTACTTGTTAGATGAAATGCCTTTAAACGTCTTGACATTGTATACATGTCCTATGGCTGCATGAGGAGAACAGAGTTCAGAGGTTGTGGTTTGTGAACAAAGGTGCATGTAGACTTGTTGTGCAATGCTAATGGTCTCTGTGATGACTTGCAGCTGTATACATAGTCTTAATTGAATCTAATTAAAACACAGGACATTGTTTAAAAATATTTTATGCAGTGAGTGAAGAGAATTGGATTTTGCAGTCTTAAATGAACGTTGTCACTCTTATGTACTTAAGCATTTTAAGACTCTGTTGTGCAAACCAGGCGGCAGGATGACTGTTGAAGGTAAACGCTGAAGTCCTACAATAGAACTTACTTAGTTCTGGCTTTTCATATTTAGAGTTTGATTTTTTTTCCATCTCAGCAGCCTGAAAAAGAGGTGTGTGCTATGTGTTTGGATTCCTGAGAGAATGGACACTTGAGGGGCAGCAGCGTCTCAGGTTACAAAAGTGTGAGCAGGAAAGTTTTAAACCAGTAAAGGAGCAAATTGAAATTGTGGGAAAAAATTAAAGAATGCTCGAGAGATGAGGATAAGTTGACAAGAAAGAGGGAGGCAAACGCCAAGCGGGAAAGTAGATACAGAAAGTTAATGAGGGAGGTTATAAATGAAAGAAAAGAGTGAGGAAGTGGGTAGTTCAGTTCCCCATCTTTATAACCCAAGCGGCAAATCAGTCAGCACATCCCCCAACAGGAATGTGCCCCATATATCACATACCAGATGGAAGGTTCCAGGTGGGGGAGGTTACTGACACCCCTTCTCAGCTGAAGGGGGGAGTCACCCATCCCAGTTAAAACAAAACCCCTTGTGAATTTTTTCTTCTCTGCAGTGGGAAGATGAGTTTAATTAGGCCCAAAAACATAGAAGGTAGCATTTAACTGCATACAGCATCCATCTGAGTTTTGATCAGGACTCTTGAGTGCCGGGGGCCGGATCAGATACAAATGTGTTCAGCTGGACGCTGAAAAACTGGATCTGGGAAAACTGACCGATGTGACTTTACAAGGACACTGTCAGCCGAACACCACTGACAAAGAAATTGTCGGCCGAGCAAGATGATGGAAACAAAGCAAAGATCTATCAGTCAAGCAACAAACTTGAACTTATAACTGTCCAGATGGGGGTCCTGGATTTTGTCACCAGTGGGGACATGAAGTCAAGTCTCACTGTATGCTGAGCCATGAACTGCTGCACAAAGCTGATCTGGTCTCCAGACCAAAGGAGATAACGTTGAGAGAGAAAAGCTGATGGTCCATCAGTCCAAGGCCACTAACAACAACTGTGGTCTGTCTGCGGTGTCTGGTCTACATTTGGTCTGTGATGGACATCCGGAGACCTTGGTGTCTTGATCAAAACTGCAGTTGGCTTTGATAATGAACACACATAGTCTCACTTTAAGACAGGAGCCATAACATGACACAAGAGTGCTGCAGTGGGGGTGCTGGACTGATTGCCCCTGTTCCATTTGCTCTGTGATGAAAATTGTTTTATTACATCAGAATCTATAATGATGCTCCTCACTCCTTAGCAATATATATATTTTATTTTACTTTTCATTTTTACAAGTTGATCACAGGAGAAACCTGTGCTTAAGACTTGAATTAGATTGAGTTGGGTGATGTTTTCTAAATTAAGGATAAATAATGGTCTTTGCCTTGAACGAGTCCATTTAGTAGGTCTGCTTTGCTACAACAGAGGACATTTATTTAATGGTTAATACTTTGGGAAAGCTTATATAAGACTTTGGGTTAATGTTATAACTACACCTTATTATTTTATATTTCTGAAACCAATACTCAGTGTGTTAATTATAGCCAGTAGGACTTAGGATGTTGAAACAGTTCACTGTTTCAAAAGGGGGAGGTTGAAGGATGTTCTTAGCAGGAAACAGTTCATACAATGTGTAGAATTAAAAAAAAAAAAGATAAATATAAAATAACTTCATAGGGTTTATATTTAAGAGGACAATAAAGGCCAATCCAAAGCCTAAGCTAATCAAAACTTATGCGTTTAAAGGATAAGTTGGGATAATCACATTGACATTTGAAAAGTGGAAGAAATCAAAAGCCTAAAATCGATTTTGCTCTTGTTTATGTTTAACAAAAGTGTTTTCTCTTGTTTACAGAGTCCAGGAACTTCACTGGTCAAAAAAGGGGGACGCCCCTAATAACGACCTAAATAGACAGCAGGATCAGAAACAGAATCCTGAAGTGGAGGTGATCAAAGGTCAATTAGAAAAAGTGATGGTTCTGTATTTTTAAATACACTTGACTTGACTTGACTGGACTTGACTTAAAATAGGGTAATTCAGATATTAAAAGGTGTCATGAACAAAGTATTTTAATCACATGTTTACTGCTGAGCGACAGGCTCAGTAGATATGATTCTTTCCTTGTTTCCTTTCAGGAACAGGTCCCTGGAGGGAAGAGTTATATATCAGTTGTTTAAAGCTTTTAAGTTGCACTTTGATGTTTTCTGCGCATGCGTAAAATGAAGTTCCTCCCACAGGCTTGAGGAGGGAGCCAGTATAGGAAATAATTTATTATGATGTATTGTGTATTGTTATTGTGTTATTATGTTTAACTTTGCTTATTTTAGGTAGATACACTGAATGCAAATGTTTTAGATGGTGGAGAAGGGAAAACTGGAGTAAGCAGCAGGTGCACGAGAAAACAGGGTCTGCCCAAGGACTCTGTCTTGCCCACAGCTGAGTGGGTGTTGCTGAGGGTAGTTAAAAGGAAGTGGCAGGAGCCCAGGTGGACAGGTCCATTTCAGGTGACGGAGAGAACCTCTCATGCAGTCCGGTTGAGAGGAAAAGGAGAAACGTGGTATCATTGGAGCCAGTGTGCGCCTGCCTCAGAGCCAGGAAGAGAGAGGGAGCTGGCAGAAACCATCTAAAGTCGTAAAACTGGACATTCATGTCTTGTAGACCGAAGCAGCCTGGTAAAGTTGCGTGCGGGCCCTGAAGGACTTTGTTTGAGTGGGTCACTGGGTGCTGGAAAAATCCACATTTAGTACAGACACCTAGATACGACAAAAACACTACATAATTAGAGTCTCACACTTCATGAAGAAAACTCAGAGACATAGGAGGAGTCAATATCTCTGAGCACCCCAGGGGAATACCCCTGCGTACGTGTGGCACATTTCAAATGTACTAACATTTTATTGACATACAATTTTTAATATTTTTTTTTTATCTTTTTAATCTTTTTTCAACATTTTTATTGATATTTACATTAGTACTATTTTTGAAACATTTTTGATAACAATTTTATTGAAATTTGCTCTTGAATAACTATAATTTGAACTTTCTCTTTGTGCGTTCAAAGGAGACAACTACCTTGCTGCTGAAGAGAGAATTGAAGTCTTGTGAGGCCAGAATAGATATTATGAGCTTTCGTTCATATTATTAGCCTACATTTGCATTTATAGGCTCACTTGACATTTGATATTACATTGTATTTAGATTTTAAATTTTAAAATTCTTAATTTAAAAAAAAAAAATTTTTACTAGTACACATCTTATTTTTATATTTTTAATACACATTTTTATCCAATTAGTATATTTTTGCGTATTTTTGTTACAGCTTTTGTTTTGTATTTTAAGTAAAAAGGGTTGTGTAAGAGAAGAGGTTGACAAAAATGTGGTGGCCAGATAGAAAGGTCATTCTGGGAGTTGGGATAGTTACTGTGAGTATGGTGACTTTGATCTTTCTCCTAGAATATGCTTGTGTTATTCCTGGAAGGTCAGACTGTACTATTGATAGGCATAAGAGGAAGTTTGGGGTTTTGAATGCATGTTAATCTTGACCAGGATGCAGAAAAATGACAATTGTATTACTCTTGGTGAAGTGTTTCCATTGGCTGCTGTTTAAATTTTATCTCCTTTAATGTTAAGGTGAATGATGGGGTTGACTTTATGATTTTATTTCTCTGTGTGGACCTAAGGTATTTAGGTCCAAAGAGGGAATTGTTGTGAAATAAAATATATTTGTGTGCTTAATTCTTATTTTTATGTATTGGTGAAACTTATTTACTCTTCAACAAAGTCTGTGTATAGCTGAAGAAGACAGGCATTTTCTGTCATCAGTTCCTTTGTTTAAACTCAGCAGAAAACTGAGCACGATGGGGGGAGGTGAACAGAACTTTCTTGTTGATGTTATAGAGGTCTCACCCTCTGATTGGTTTAGAAAGCTGCGTTGCTATGGATACGAGGTTTTACGGCCGGCCAGGACTAATGGATACATTCCAGATGATAAGTTATATGACAGCTTGACCTCATATACAAACATGAAGAGTTTTCCTTAAAGCCTGTTGAGGCAGGGATGATGTTCTGATCAATGTTTAGTCTAATTGTTAGATTAAAATAACTAATACTTTGCAATCTAATGTTAGTTTAATATTTCTGATGTATTAGTATGAAAATTAGAGGTTACAAGGAGTAGTTAGTGTATTTTGAGGAATAGGACAGATTGAACTTTCTTTGTTCTGATTATCTGAAACTGTTCAATAGGATGCTGCAGTCAAGAGTTATTTAGTGAGTTTTATTGTCTGCATTAAACATGGTTTAACACTCTAGTGAAGTTTGCTTCAGTTTTCATATATATAAAGTAAGTATCTAGGATGAACATTTTAATTAGATAAAAGTTGTGATTGTATAGTTGAAGAAAGACATGCACATTTAATAAAAACGACATTGATATGTTTCATAGGAAAATATGAAACTCCAACAACACTTAGAAGAAAAACTGTGAAAGTTAGACAAAGGAACATTTTGGGGGAGGTTGTAAGTTCTGTGTTGCTCCAAACGGGGCAGAACCACAGCCAGGTTATAAAAGCATGAAGCATCTCCCCCCTC
>NW_023620275.1:0-1567 GCF_014905685.2 Nematolebias whitei
ATAAGGAAAAAAATGATAATAATAAAATAACAAAACAGCATTATAATGTAAAATAGTGACTATGGTGAATTTAACAGCAATGCATTAATGTTACAGTGATCACAATCACTTCTGATTGTTTCGATTACTTGCTGGAATGTATGTGAGAATATGCAATATGTGTTTTTATTGAGCAATATGTGTTTTTATTGAGCAATATGTGTTTTTTATTGAGCAATATGTGTTTTTATTGAGCAATATGTGTTTTTTATTGAGCAATATGTGTTTTTTGTATTTTATTGTGGTGTTCACATACATTTATGTTTGTAGGATATTTAATTGTGGAAGAAGCTCTGTTTAGTGCACAGTGTCCAAGACAAATTATTCCTTGGGGACAGTAAAGAATATATCTAATCTAATCATCTAACAGTCATGACAGTTTGCACTGCTTCCAAGTTATTTCTAAGTATATCCTCAGATTATTGTTTATTTTAATTTTCAATAAATATAAATGGTTTGGCTAGTAAATGAAATCAAAATTATAGCTAAAACAACAACAAAAAAGACATTTGAGACATTTTTAGCACTTTGAAGGTAGATCTGTCCAGCTTTAGAGCTTGCAAATGTTTTTATTTGTTACAATGTAAGGAGGAAGTGAACATTTTCTCAGTCATTGGCACAAAAATAAACTCTGCTGAATTGTCCACAAGCTTCTGAACGCCATTTAAATAAACCATAATAAAAAAAAGTATGCTGTTCTGAATTTTTATTTATTTGCAAGTACATTTATGCAATACAGTGTGCCATTCTGAAACAATTGGTTAGTTTATATTTTACTTCAAAACTTTTAAATTTTTTCATATAAAAGAGTTTTTAAGTGTTAGTTTTCTAAGATTTCTGCCATTGATTCTGGGATTTTCTTTTAGGATTATTGGCTGCTGTTTTACTCTTTTAAGTTCAATCATTTTAAGTAAATAATTATGTTTGTTACATAGTTTGGTCAATATAAAATTGTATGTTATTAAGACACATGGTTTTTGATTAAATTTTACCACTAATCTGAAAAGCTTCATTAGTTCTATGTGACAGGTGGGAAGTTCTAGCCTTGTTAATCAAAACACTTCAGAGATTGTCCAAGTCTTTGACTGTATGGTTAATTGCCATAAGGCTGTTATTTACCCAGATAATTGGAATTTCCTCTAAAAAAATAAGCAAGGCTTGTGCAACTAACAGTAAAAATATTGTAGAAAATTTCCTTTCTTTAATGCAATGAAGTAAAAGAGTTTTAAGTATAAAATACAGTAGAAAGCACCATTTAAATTAACAAATACATTTGAAACAATGACCATAATTTCAGGAGTATGAGTCGCTCCAGAGTATAAGTCGCATCAGTCAAAAAAAGCTTCATGAAGAAGAAAAAAAATATATAAGTCACTTTGGTGTCTAAGTTGCATTAATTATGCATCACAGCTGACATGTCGCGTTTAATATGTGTTTATTTAATAATCACTACAGCTTCATTTCACCTGGGCGGCACAGTGCCATCCATCCATCCATCCATCCATCCATCCATCCATCCATCCATCCA
>NW_023620275.1:1577-7085 GCF_014905685.2 Nematolebias whitei
ATCCATCCATCCATCCATCCATCCATCCATCCATCCATCCATCCATCGTGGCCGGAGCTGCTAGCTCTCCAGCGTTCCTCAGCCTGCATCAGCTGAGTGAACCGATCAGGCCTTACTGATTGTAAGAGGAGTTACTGTTGCAGTTCTCAGAAATTTAAAGTAAAAAATTGTGTTATGAATATGGGGGGAAAAAGCGTATATAAGTCACTTAGGCATATAAGTCGCAGAACTGACAAATATCTTCAAAAAACGGCGACTTGTACGCCAGAAAATATGGTACATATTAAAGAAAAATGTCACTTGATAAATTTAACTTTATTCTTTTTATACTGCTCGAATAAAATAAAATAAAAACAGTAAATATGAGTGGTCTTGAGTCTATAGCAGAATTACTCAGTTATATTTAAGGCCTCTACCTAAATATTTTGTTGTAGATTTAGTAATAAAGGGCCCATTGAGTTTAACTACACCACTAATGTCATGTTTTTTTGTGTGTGTGTTATTTTCTTACCAACATATGGTGAATTGAAATGTTTATTTATTGTCTACAGTAGATAGACTTCATGTTCTTTTGTCTCAAGTTTCTATTTATATCACTCTCTACAGCTGTTGCTGTCAAGAATGACCTGAAAACACTCAAAAAAAAGAGGGAGGCTTGACACGTGATTTATACATAACAAGCTTTCCCTGCCAAATCTCTCTCTGCGTCAAAAGAGCAACCACGACAAATTGATCTGAGAATGAGAAACTCAGGAGTACGGTATCTGTGACTGGGATATTAAAGAAGAGCACCTCAGAAATTCAGCCTTAATTTATCTGCTGCCCTGTGACATTTCAGCATGAGAGTAGTAATTGGGGAATGGATTTATTCTTGCCTTTTTTATTGAGCAAAGAGAAGTTCTCCTGATTTGCTGTGTAGACTGTCACAATATGGGAAGAATGAGTGAAAGTGCATCTTAGTAATTCAAAAGTACAGGGCAAATCACTTTAAACACCGGAGCAACACTTTGGCTCTTCTGTGACAAATGCTGTCACAGATAGCTTAATCTTAACTTTAACTCTTGAGTTAAATCAGTAATAATTAACATTGCATTAAATTATGTTTTCTCTTTAAAGATGTTTGAGTTGGGGTTTGCCAAATTTATCATTCACCTTTTTAATCAAAAACTAATGCTAAAATTCACAATGAGTAACACAGCAGCTCCAGTTCAAATGCAAGTCAAACACAATGCTACATATGTGTGAATCCAAGCGTGAATACTCATGTTTCAAAATTCAGGTACAATATGCTATGCTGTGCTACAGCTTCTTCAGACACTGCAACAGACAATCATTACCTATCAAAGACTTAACATCACTGTTTTGCCACTGTGTCAGGTTTGAGTCCCAGTGAAATTTCAAGATTTTCACTATATAATGAAGAAAATAAACCTCTTGCAGGTCGGGACCCATAAAACACATGGCTATCAGATACCAAGGGGAACAGGAAAGATATATGTTGGAAAAACATTCTCGCTTTATCTTGCTTACTCAAAATGAGCCACACTCGACAGCAGGAGAAGATTTTTAACCGGTATTTTACTTGCAAGGTCAGATTTTCAGGACAGGTTAAACAGATATACAGGAAGTACACACATAAAGTAGTCACGAGAATCTGCCACGAGCCATCTGTGAAGCTTGTTTTTATACTTTTATCAGTTCAGCTGAGCTCACAGACTCGGAGGTGTCCTTGGAGCAACAGCTGCACATAGCAGCTTCCTTCAGCTCCTCATCTCTGCTAACCCAAACATATGGTTCATGGATTCTAAGCCATAGAAGTTAAAAACAACCATAAACTTTGACCAAAAATTCCCTAAACATATTAATACAAGGCTTAGGTATAATACTGTGTAATACGCCAGATCATATCCAAACATTTAGAATATCATGGAAAAGTTGTTTAACTTCCATAATTTTATTCAAAAACTTAATCTTTAATAGATGATAGATTCAGGGGCCACAATTTTAAGGATTTCTAGTATTTATTTGTTTATTTTTACATAACTTGGGCTTCCAGCTAATGAAACCCACGAAAACAGGATTGGAAAAAAATAGAATACTGTGGAGAAATCAGCCCAAATGTTGCAGGGCATGAATATTTTAAACTGAGTGTGACACTAATCATCTACTAAACTCAAAGCACCTGCGCAGGTTTTCCCAGGTGTCATTAAATTGCTTCAGTTTGGTTCAATTGTCTCAGTTTGGTTCAATATGGGGAAGACTGCAGACATAACTGGCCAGAAGACCATCATTGATACCCTCCATAGGATGGGTAAGCCACAAAAGTTCATAGCTAAGGAGGCTGGCTGTTCACAGAGTGCTGTGTCCAAGCATATCAATGGAAAGTCTAGTGGAAGGGCAGGAGAGGGTGCACCAGCAAAAGAGATGACCGTGGGCTTCAGCGGATTATCAAACAGAGAAGATACCAGAATCTGGCAGAGATCTAAAAAGAGTGGAATGAGGCGGGAGTCACAGCTTCAAAAAACCACCACAGTCAGACGTATCTGGGAGATGGAGTACAACTGTTGGGTTCCTCAGTCCTCTTTTCCGATGAAAGTAAAGTGTGCCTTTCATTCGGAAATCAAGGTCCAAGTGTTTGGAGGAAGAAGGGTGAGGAACAGAGCCCATACTGCTTGAGCTCCAGTGTGAAATATCCATAGTCAGTCATGATTTGGGTGCAATGTCCAGTGCAGGTGTTGGTAAACTCTGCTTTCTTAAATCCAAGATCATTGCAACAGTCTACCAAAATGTTTTAGAGGAATTCATGATTCCTTCTGCTGAGGATCTGTATGGAGATGCAGATTTCATCTTTCAGCAGGACCTGGCCCCTGCCCATACCGCCAGAAGCACCAAAACCTAGCATGATGTCCATGCCACAGTGCTTGACTGGCCAGCCAACTCGCCGGACCTAAACCCCATCGAGAATCTATGGGGTGTTCTCGAGAGGAAAATGAGGGAGGTGCACCAGACCCAACAACAAAGAAGAGCTGACAGCAAGCATCAAGGAAATCTGGGCTTCCATAACTCCCAGTAATGCCACAGGCTGATTGTCTCAATGCCACGTAGCATCAAGGCAGTGATTAAGACAAAGGGATTCACAACCAAGTATTGAAGACTGACACATCATTTTGAAAGTTCCATATTTTGATTGATTTGTTCTGATCCTAATTTCTTTTTCTTTTTTTCCTGCTAAAACTGAGAAGTAGTGTGGGCTGATGTCTTCACAGTATTCTAATTTTTTGAATTCCTGTTTTTGTGGGTTTCATGAGCTGGAAGCCCAAATTATATAAAAATAAACAAATAAATACTTGAAATTGTTTAAATTGTGGGCCCTGAATCTGTCATCTATTAAATATTAACTTTTTGAATGGAATTATGGAAGTTAAACAACTTTTCCATGATATTCTAATTATTTGGAAATGGTCTGCATATCAGTTTCAAGATTGTTTTTGTCTCGAATACCAATCCAGGTGATTTATTTATCTATCCTTATTGTCACTATCTGTTGATACTGAATGCCACTTGTATTATTATACTCACCTCTTTAAAAGGCCTTGCTGTTAGAGAGCATCAGAAATGAGAGAGCAAAACAAATCATTGCTTTTTAATCATTTTTATTTAATATGAATTGTTTTTTTATACAAAAATTGCTTTAAGATGGCACGGAGGAATTCAGAATAAAATCTGAGGTTGTACAAATCTGTTTCAGTGGTTTTGATTGTATTAATTGAGGAGACACATTGTGAATCTCTGTGTACATCTTACTTAACTAAGGAAATGTATCTTAAAACCTCAAATTCTATTCCCACTGATCCCCAGAAACTCTGGAAGAAAGTAGAAGATTGCTTTGGTCTTTACCCAGTGCTGAATGTCAGTTCACTCAATCTGAGAGAACATCTGGCTGATTATGAGTTGACTGTTTTCTACTGTAGGTAAGATACTGACTACTTTATTCATTCATTCAACCTTTAATTATACAGGTTAGTCCCATTGAGCCTTGGGGACTCATTTACAAGAGAGACCTGATTTTAACAAAGAATAATGACAACAGTAGACAATCATAAAAAAAAAAAGATTACAAATTGAGAAGAACAAGTGAAAGAAAATGGTATAAAAATAAAACAGAAACATCTAGGTTGTAAGGTGATGTAGAATACTTACAACAACCAATCAAAAATCTATTTAAAACAAAATATGAATTATCCCATCACATCAAAACAAAATCATAACTGTAGCAGTGTTAAAGATACAAAGTTTAGAAATACATTACAAAAATATATTGATGAGAACATACTTGTGTTCTATGTAGTAATCAGCTTTACTTTATTTTAGTTTTTTTTAAGACTATGCTAGTATGATAGTGGGGAAAAGAGAAACATAATTGGGCCATACTATATTTTGCACCATCAGAGCATAGAAAACTGACAATATCTAGTTTTACTTCAAGGTAGAATTATATTTTAAGGACATGTATGTGTTGCCTCTGCAGCAGAAATTATTTGGAATACATAATATGCTACTGTATGCACTTTCGTAATAATGGTCCAGTACATACAGGTTTATTGGTTTTATGAAGAATTTTAAATATCCATGCTGTAAATGAGGCTCAAATTAAAGCTCATGTAAGTGCCACAAAGCTTGTGCTCACCGTTTATTGCTAGAAAATCATTTCTTGCCTCATCTTAGTTTGCCCAGTACCAGCAGAGCATGTGCTAAGCAGATGTTTAATTTCCTCCAGAGCTGTGAGATATTCTGCTCTCCTCAGTCACATGCATTTGCTGATGGCAATTGAGCACCTTCTGCACAAGGACACAAGTTTCCTCCTGGGTGATGCTAAAATGGCAGATATAATCCGGAAATGTTACATAACGTTACAAAATCTCTCAAAGCACTGTTTTACAGAAAGTGCTGCTCTTTCAGTTTGAATGGGGACACAGATTAATCTGACTATAACATGAATATAAACGTTTCTACAAAATGTTAAAATAGAAATAAAATCAGCTCACAGCACTACCAACAATAGAACAATTACTGTACTTAGCATGCATGTCTTATAATGAGTTATTTATAATACTCAGCACATAAAAACAGTAAGACATATAGTATATGTTAATGATATAGGCTCTAATCCCTTAAAATAATAAAAAGTATCTTCAATACTTCTGCACCATGCCAGCTGAAACATCAATCCAATCAAACACACAGCTCCCCGAGGCAAACTAATGTCAAATGCCACAATGCAGCTGAAAGTCCAACTGGCATGTCTCTAATTCCCATCTATGGACCATCTGTATGATGTACAGTACACAGTGACCGTCTGCAAGAACATATGGAAAGAAACTATGGACTCTAAGGAAGATAAATTATGCTGTAGTTAAAATAGAACTGAAAAGTTATGTTGCTTAATTGAAAATGCATACCCCCCCCCCACACACACATATAGATATATACACTATATATATATATATA
>NW_023620276.1:0-7079 GCF_014905685.2 Nematolebias whitei
AAAGAAATGAAAGAAATGTTTGTGGCTGCTATGGAAACCAGTCCCCACACCATGGCACCAAAACAAAGACAAAAAGGCTGTAAGAAGTGCAGAGAAAAGGGGAAAGGAGACAACTGTATGCACTGTTTAAAATGTGGGCGGGAGGGCCACTGCTCTCGTGGATGCCGAGCACTGAGACCATTGATGGGAAACAGGGAAGGACTACTGAGGTGGGACCAGCAGTAGTCCAGTACCGACAGTCCCATAATGAGCAGCCAAGCCCACTACCATCCTCCAGTGAAACTCCAGTTACTGCCTTTTCAGCTTTAACTGAAGTTTGTTATATACCCCCTCAACGCAAGTCAAGGTTAGTAAGCCTGGAGGGAAACTGCTGTACTGTGAACTGTTTTATGGACAATCATCCAGTCAAAGTATTGTGGAATTCAGGGGCACAGTCCAGCATTGTAAATGAAAACTGGCGGCAGAACCACCTTCCCCACACAGTTGTCAGACCTGTTTCAGAACTGTTAGACAATGAGACGCTCACAGTGTTCGCTGCAAATGGTACGCCCATCCCCTACACTGGCTGGATAGAAGTCAGCTTCAGACTAGACAGTGATTGTTCCCCAACCAATGAGCTACAAGTGCCAATATTGGTATCCAGTGACCCAGCCATGGCCAGTGATCCCATCATCGGCCACAATGTTATTGAAGCTGTTGTCAACAGAAAAGAAGTAAAGTCCAAAGGTGGAAGAAAACAACTTGCACACTATGTAAGTAAAGCATTTGAAATAAATGTACAAACTGCACATAATGTTGTCAAACTTGTGCAGAACAGCAACAAAGACTCAGAGGCAGGTGTGGTAAAGACTGGAGTAAAGAGAGTTCCTTTGAGAGCAAATCAAGTCACCACAGTCTATGCACGGGCACGTGTTATTCCACATGCTCTGGGCCAAGACATGCTCTTTTTAGCTGACATTGCTGACCCACGACCAGAAAGCGTCATGTTCAGTGATGTACTGGTGCAAATTCCAGACAGAAAAGTGCCATACGTGCCCATCCCAGTGACTAACACCACAGACCACACCATTTATCTAATGAGTCACAAAGTGATCGGACATCTTGAACCAATAAAGACTGTATATGCAGCAGACTACCAGACAAAAGTAAATGAGCTGACACAAGAGGAAATAAAAAGTTCAAAGTTAAAGTCACACAACACAAATAACACACAGTCACACAAGATTCAACAGAGACCAAAGTCATGGGATCCACCAGTGGATCTTCAGCACCTGACAGAAAGTCAACAAAGAGCTGTGAAGATGATGTTGCGGGAATAATGTGAGGCATTTTCATATGACAGTGATGATGTGGGCTGCATCCCTTCTCTGAAAATGCATATAACCCTTCATGACACAAGTCCTGTAAAAAAAAAACCTACATGTCTGTCCCAAAACCTCTTCACAATGAAGTGAAAGTGTATCTACAAGATCTGCCTAACAAAGGTTGTATCACACCATCAAGGTCTCCCTACTCATCACCTGTGGTGTGTGTCCGCAAAAAAGATGGTGCCCTTCGGCTTTGTTGTGACTTTAGAGAGCTCAACTGCAAGTCAGTTCCGGACCGTCATCCGATACCAAGAATTCAAGACATGCTGGATGCACTGGTTGGGAGCTCTTGGTTTTCAGTGATAGACCAAGGCAAGGCGTACCACCAGGGTTTTTTGGATGAAGAGAGCCACCCCTTGACTGCCTTCATCACACCCTGGGGGCTCTACCAATGGGTGTGCATTCCCTTTGGCCTGAGCTCCGTACCCACTGAGTTCCAGAGGAGCATGGAACATTGTATGGCAGGTCTCAGAGACACTATTTGCCTTCCATACCTGGACGACAACCTGGTGCACAGCAGCAATTTTGAAGAGCACCTAGAGCACATCAGCCTTGTCCTCCAGCAATACAGGGGACATGGTGTTAAGCTGACTCCAAAGAAATGTGACATGTTCAGGCGAAGTGTCAAGTTTTTGGGCAAGTTGGTTACAGGCCAAGGTTACACAATGGACCCAGCAGAGCTGGCCCCGGTGATGGCTTTAAAAGAAAAAACACCTGCAACCATCGGAGATGCTTGGTTTCCTCTCTTATTATAGGCCTTTCATGGCCAACTTCTCCCACGTAGCCCATCCACTCTATAGCCTGCTTAGTCCTCCATCCTCTGAGAACTCTGCTTCAGTCCCAGCTGACAAGACTAAAAAGGGGTGAAGAAAAGTAAAGGCCACTTACCATCACGCTCACCCATTCAATGGACTAGCGCCCACCAAGAGACATTGAACCAGCTCGTAGATGCACTTACCAGACCTCGTGTCCTTGGGTACCCCGACTTTACAGAGCCCTTTGTGTTACATTGTGATGCATCGCAAGTTGGGTTAGGTGCTGTTTTATACCAAGACAGCAAAGTACAGGTCCTTCTAAAAAAATTAGCATATTGTGATAAAGGTCATTATTTTCCATTATGTAATGATAAAAATGAAACTTTCATATATTTCAGATTCATTGCAGACCAACTGAAATATTTCAAGTCTTTAATTGTTTTAATACTGATGATTATGGCGTACAGCTCATGAAAACCCAAAATGCCTGTCCCAAAAAATTAGCATATTTCATCCCACCAATGAAAGACAAGTGTTTTTAATACAAAAAATGCCAACCTTCCAATAATCATGTTCAGTTATGCACTCAATACTTGGTCGGGAATCCTTTGGCATGAATGGCTGCTTCAATGTGGCGTGGCATGGAGGCAATCAGTCTGTGGCACTGCTGAGGTGTTATGGAGGCCCAGGATGCTTCGATAGCGGCCTTAATCTCATCCAGAGTGTTGGGTCTTGCGTCTCTCAACTTTCTCTTCACAATATCCCACAGGTTCTCTATGGGGTTCAGGTCAGGAGAGTTGGCAGGCCAGTTGAGCACAGTAATACCATGGTCAGTAAACCATTTACCAGTGGTTTTGGCACTGTGAGCAGGTGCCAGGTCGTGCTGAAAAATGAAATCTTCATCTCCATAAAGCTTTTCAGCAGATGGAAGCATGAAGTGCTCCAAAATCTCCTGATAGCTAGCTGCATTGACCCAGCCCTTGATAAAACACAGTGGACCAACAACAGCAGCTGACATGGCACCCCAGACTATCACTGACTGTGCGTGCTTCACATTGGACTTCTGGCATTTTGGCATTTCCTTCTCACCAGTCTTCCTCCAGACTCTGGCACCTTGATTTCCGAATGACATGCAAAATTTGCTTTCATCCGAAAAAAGTACTTTGGACCACTGAGCAACAGTCCAGTGCTGCTTCTCTGTAGCCCAGGTCAGGCGCTTCTGCTGCTGTTTCTGGTTAAAAAGTGACTTGACCTGGGGAATGCGGCACCTGTAGCCCATTTCCTGCACACGCCTGTGCACGGTGGCTCTGGATGTTTCTACTCCAGACTCAGTCCACTGCTTCCGCAGGTCCCCCAAGTTCTGGAATCGGCCCTTCTCCACAATCCTCCTCAGGGTCCGGTCACCTCTTCTCGTTGTGCAGCGTTTTCTGCCACACTTTTCCCTTCCCACAGACATCCCACTGAGGTGCTTTGATACAGAACTCTGGGAACAGCCTACAATTTCTTTCTGTGTCTTACCCTCTTGCTTGAGGGTGTCAATGATGGCCTTCTGGACAGCAGTCAGGTCGGCAGTCTTACCCATGATTGCGGTTTTGAGTAATGAACAAGGCTGGGAGTTTTTAAAAGCCTCAGGAATCTTTTGCAGGTGTTTAGAGTTATGTCGTTGATTCAGATGGTTAGGTTAATAGCTTGTTTAGAGAACCTTTTCATGATATGCTAATTTTTTGGGACAGGCATTTTGGGTTTTCATGAGCTGTATGCCATAATCATCAGTATTAAAACAATTAAAGACCTGAAATATTTCAGTTGGTGTGCAATGAATCTGAAATATATGAAAGTTTCATTTTTATCATTACATTATGGAAAATAATGACCTTTATCACAATATGCTAATTTTTTGAGAAGGACCTGTATGCTCAGGCAGTGGTTGAAGCTTCATATCGACAAAAATGGTGTCCTACGTCGCAAAACAGCCCGCCGAGAGTAGCTATTGTATTGGTCCCTAAAGCCTATCGTCCCCTGGTTTTCAAAGAGCTCCATAAAGACATGGGCCACTTAGGGGTGGAAAGAACACTCGACTTGATCAGATCTACTGGCCGCAGATGGCAAAAGAAGTTGAACACTTTGTTACTGAAGAATGTGAGTGTCTCAAGAAGAAGAAACCGAGTAAGCAGACCAGTGCTCCTCTGACCTCGATCCGGTCAACTTACCCATTCTAATTGGTCTCCATAGACTTTCTCCACCTGGAAAAGTGCAAGCATGGCTATGAATATATACTAGTTGTTATGGATCACTTCACGAGGTTCCCCCAAGCTTATCCGACGAAGAACAAAACAGCTAAAACCGTCGCTGACAAGCTCTTCGATGACTTTGCGCTCAAGTTTGGCTTCCCAACCAGAATACACCATGACATGGGTTAAGAATTCGACAACAAGCTCATGGCAAGGTTGAAAGAACTCTCAGGTATTCAGGGTTCTCATAAAACACCCTACCACCCACAGGGTAATGGACAGGTGGAGAGATTCAACCGTACCCTGTTGTCCATGTTACAGACCCTGGAGGACAAGGAGAAGGAGGATTGGAAAGAGTCACTTGCTAAAGTTGTCCATGTGTACAACTGTACGAAGAGCGAGGCAACAGGCTACGCCCCATATTATCTCATCTTTGGCCGTTCCCCACACCTGCCCATCGACCTTCTCTTCAATCTGAGGAAAGACGAAACTCATATGGACTATGATGACTATGTTGGCTGCTGGAAAAAGAGAATGCAGGAGGCCTACACAGTAGCTTCCGAAACGGCTACGGAGGAAGCTGCTCGAGGGAAAGCATACTATGACAGGAGAGTTAAAGGGAGAGATCTTCAGCCTGGTGACAGAGTTCTCCTCTGAAACCTCACTCCAAGAGGTGGACCTTCAAAGATACAGTCTTATTGGGCGAACCAGATCTACAAAGTGATGGAGAGGAAAACAGATGGCAGCCCAGTGTATTGGATCTGTCCTGAAACTGGTCAAGGGAGAGACAAGGTGGTGCACAGGAATCTCCTACTGCCCTGCGACTTCCTACCACTAGAAAATCCACCAACACAGACTGTTAAGCCCCGAAAAGATGTTCCAACTGTTACAAAGAAAAAGCTGAGACGTCCATGTGCACAGCAGCACCCAGGAAATGGTGACACATCAGATGATGATTACAGCGGCACATACCAGTGGTACCTCAGGAATGTTCCAGGGAGACAGAGGCAGACTCCGCTCAACCCTTTGGCAGAGCCGTTCCAGCCTGGACCAAGTCTTCATGTTCAAGAAGAAGATTTGCCTTTAAAGAACGAAGAGGATGTGCCACTACAGAGCGAAGAGGATGTGCCACTACAGAGCGAAGAGGATGTGCCACTACAGAGCGAAGAGGATGTGCCACTACAAAACGAAGAGGATGTGCCACTACAGAGCGAAGAGGAACACCCTGACATTGACCTTGGAAGGTCAGAGAGCGGTGAGGCAGTGATTGACATTTCATCTGCCAACAAAGGTGAGACTGACTCTGTGAGACAGAGAACCCATAGACAAAGTCAAAAACCGCTTGTATTGAGTTATGATACTTTAGGTCAGCCGACATTGGTTCAGAGGGACTGCAAGGTGACTAAGACTCAGGTTATTGAGAGTAATGCCTACTGGAGACCATGGGCTGTGGGACTGTGTTAATGCTAAGGTTTAATGTACTATGTAACCAGAAATGTCAGGAGACATTTAATTTTGTGGGGGAGAGTGTGGCACTATGAAAGAGAGCAAGGCGTGAAAATAGTAGCCCCCCATTTTATTTGTTTGCTATAGATTACTTACAGCCAGAAACTAGCGTTAGAATCTATTGTACCTTGTAATTAATGGGTTTCCCCTTCAGAGGGCGCTCAGTGCCGTGTGTATAGAGGTTGACGCTCTGGCATGCTGAAGAAGTCCGCCATTGCTGAGAAAACAGCCTGCAGCAGATATTAGGAGCAGCTATTGTAACCGCTGTGCTTTTCTGTTCACAGGTAAGCTGAGTCATAAATAATATATACAGACAACAACGCTAGTAACCTCTGATAGGTACCGAATGGCAGAACAAAGGTGCTTCAATAGAACTGAACTGCCGAGCTGAATGTGAAGCCAGAGTAAGCATCAGGCTAAAGTAATGATGCTAATGGCTCACGCTCGTGTGGGCTCAGTTGGGTGGCTTAATAGGGCCACAAAATATTTTCTAAATATATGTATTGTATGAGTTCAGTTAATGAAAGTATGTTGGAGTAGATGTTCAGTGACGTCAATAGGGAGTATGTCTGTTTACTGTTGTGACGCTTGTTGACTATTGTGTAAAAAGGTTGATGCTCTGGCAGGCTGAAGAAGTCCGCCGTTGCTGAGAAAACAGCCTGCAGCAGATATTAGGAGCAGCTACTGTAACCACTGTGCTTTTCTGTTCACAGTTCAAACTAAATAAATATGCTACACCAGAGGTGACTCGGCCCATCATTTTCTGCGGTGTAACATATATATATATATATATATATATATATATGTGAGACCGTCTCCCTTTCCAGTGCTGTGAAGGTAAAATAAATCTTTGTCTGAATTCAGAACCACTTCTCAGGCTGTTTTTGACTCTGTTTTCCTTCCACTGAATGATCTTGAGTTGAGGCAGTTTTTAAGCTAAATGTTCTGAAGGTTGTTTCTCATAGTCAGATGACCTCAACACTTGGCAATGACAAAAAAAGTCAAGACTGCATTAACCTTAAATACACCGTCCTGATTCAAAGAAGAATATGTTTTGTTCTTATTTCTACTGTAAATGACACTGCTTTGTTCTTACTTATATTGTAAATGACACAAATGTGTTGGGTATGTGCTAGCTATGTACTAAAGATTCTTTGAACTTTAGGGGTCAGGCCGTGCAATATCATTTAAAGCAACTTGTGAGTATTGATTTCAAGTTA
>NW_023620277.1:0-7079 GCF_014905685.2 Nematolebias whitei
TATGTATGTATGTATGTATGTATGTATGTATGTATGTATGTATGTATGTATGTATGTATGTATGTATGTATGTATGTATGTATGTATGTATGTATGTATGTATGTATGTATGTATGCATGTATGCATGTATGCATGTATGCATGTATGCATGTATGCATGTATGCATGTATGCATGTATGCATGTATGCATGTATGCATGTATGTATGTATGTATGTAAAGTCAATTGTAAGACACCAGCTTTGAGATGACCACCACAGCAAATCAACTGTAGCAAACAAAATAAAGACCATAAGTTAATCACTTTTACAGATATTGAATTAATCTTTGGTGTGGTAGTTGCTGAGAGTCAGCCCCAACACATACTTCAAGTGCTAACACATTGTGTAGAGTCTTTGACATACAGTAATCTTTTAGTCAACTTTGTTTGTTAGCAAAAAAAAAAAACATGTACCACAATTTATGAACATCTCATGGTAATCACTGGATGTATATCTACACCTGATTAACTGTTAGTCAGCCAAATTCAAGATGGCCACCGCAGCTAATGATTTGATCAAAAGCAGAATTATCTACAACTCTGTCAGTTTTATTTATGGCCTGGTTGCCGTGTTGGTATATGTGACTCATCTTGACCACACCCTTTGAGCACCAACAGATCACACAAACCTTTGCAATTAGTCATAGCCCTCATTTTGCCTTCAATATCTCCAGCTGTATTTAGGAACATTTAACTCAGACAGTTTTAACGTGTACTTTTAATGCACTATGGAAAAATCCAAAAATGTAGAAGAGGCACAAAGTCTTGCAAAAAGTGCCAGAGTGCACAAAGTCAAAGACTACAACAGCCTTGCCGTTTTTGATTTGTGGAAAGAATGTCTCAAAATATTTCAGTTATTGAATTTCATCAACAATTAAAAAAAAAAAAAAAAATGCCATAACTTCATTCAGGTAGAAAACACTTTCAGTTGGGTTGAAAAAGAAGACAGTAGCTCAGTGATTTATATAAAATATATTTAGATGTTTCTGTTTTATTGCCAGATGAAAACATAAAACCATACATAGTTTTATTTACTCTTATAGAAACATTTACCCTTTGCTTGTTTTTTTTTTACCAACATAACTCTCCTGATGCATTGTAAAATAAATAAATAACTAAAACTAAATTAATAAAACTATTAGTTGAACTTGGATTTGTAAAACAGTAAGACACTCCCTCAGCCTGAATTACAAACTCAAGTTGCCCTTCACAACTTAAAACTGTAACTGGCCTGTGTAATATAATTTGACCTACTATAATGCTTATATTGAGTCACTCTGCTTAGCATTTAAATGAAAGGAAAACTGTGTTATAAAAAAACATCTGTAAAAACTCATCAGATGAGTATGCATACAGATAAGTCATCAGGAGCACAAGTAAACAACACCACACATACTGAAAGAGAGAAGAACATAAATACTAACTTAACTGACAAATACAAAAGTTTTGTCTGATGAATCATGCAACAACAAAAAAAAAAAAAAAACAAGTCACAACTGATGAGCAGTTTAAAGCTAAATAAATGTTGCATAAATGGTGAACCCAAGCAGAGCAGATGTGAGCATAATTTTGGTTAAAATAAAAACACCAAATATTTTCTGTTACAAATAAAGTCCCATTGTTGTTGTCTTGAACATTTTTGAACACCAAATATAAGTTTTATAAATTAAAATCATGGCCTGCAAGGGACAGTATATTTTCAGTGCAAGCATGGCTGTTTTTTTTGTCTGACACTGGTTCTTTTCTTTTTTTAAGCAAAATTCAGAAAACAACTGAACTGCTGTTTTATCAGAAGCAGCCAGGCTTTGGTTAGCTCTGCTGCAGCTTTCAGCAAGGCAGCAAGATTCTTTTAAGGCAATACAATTTGTTTGTTTTTTTTTTCTCCATGGGGCCCTTTCATACTCAATGCCAGCCAAGACTGATACTTAGGAAAAAGGAGCTAAGTGGAAATGCGAGCAACAAAACCTTTAGAAACAATCCATCTCACATAAAAGTAAGAAACCATGACACGAAACAATAAGATTGATATAAGAAAGAAGCAGTACTCCCATTGAAAAGGATTCTGCTGCAGGGAAGGAGAAAAAGAAAAGATGAAAATAGACCAAAAGTGTGGAAGAATAAGTCAGTAGGGGGGTATCAAATATGTGGTCCTGTGTTTAATAATATACACAGGGCGGCCTTAGTGTTTAGTCACACTGGGGAGTGGCATTAGGAGCTGGGGGAGCCAGCAAATGAGAGCATTAACTACCCACAGGGGTTCTGTCCACAGCAGGTGGATGAAGCTGGTGGTGGTGTCAAGAAAGCTTGCTCAGTATAAATGAGTTGAGTGAGGGTTTATCTATTAATACAATGACATTATAATGCATGTGTTTTATACAATATTGCATAAACAATATTCCCAACACCTTACAGTCCTTAACATTACCACTTATATTTTATTAGTTAAATAATACACATCATTTAAGTCTTTGTACAGGAACATTGCAAACCCTGTTGATTCGGCTCGTGTTCAGACTGAAAATATTTTAAAAACACCTAAAAAAAAACCTTTAAATTAAGTTTGCTTTGTGGATGTTTGAACACTATTTCTGTACAATAAAAGAAAGGAGGGCTAAAAGTTGAAACTTAAAGGTAATAATGCAATGCAGTGAAATCAAGAACTGAAGGATTCTGTTTTTAGTGGTGTGAAAATCCACTGCCATGGAGAAAAAAGGGCTAAAAAGTGTAACTTGCAGATGTTTCTTCTTGTTTTTTTTTTTTTCTGGAATTTGCTTGTGGTTTATTATTATTATTATTGTTTGGGGTTATCTCACACAGTTTAATGGCACCGTTTTAGATGCATGTATGGTTATACAACTGTCTGGTTTTGCATGTTGGTCAAAATCATGCATTGCAACGATTCAGTCATGCACCCTCTTCTAAGTAAATTCCTACAGTAAATTTTTGTGTGTCGTTCAGTTACTGAACCTTTTGTTATCCTTTGTTAAAATAACTTGACTGGATAATTTTTGACTAGACAGGACAGGTTTATTGTTGTGTTGGGATACAAAATGAGGAGTCTTCACAAGCTCTTTGTCCAATTGTTTGGGTTCCTGAGCAGCTGAACTGCTTTGTATTTACTGATGTTCCTTCTTCTTTTAGTTGCTCCTTCTAATATCACAACAGCCCAACTTCACCATTTCAACCTTACCCAGCCTCCTCCTCAGTAAAAAAAAATCAACCTGTTGCATATATCCTCCTTCACTTCCTTCCTGTGGTCTTCATCCCTGGCAACTTCATATTCTACTTTTTAATGATCAACTACAGCTATCTTTTTGATTTACACCCTAAAACCATCTCCATTTTGCCCCTCTGATGTTGTCTCCATATTGCTCAACTTGAGCTGCCACTTTGTCACTCACGACTACTGTAGTTTCTAATCCTGTCCATTTTAATTCCCAATGAAAACCCTAACATCTTCAGTTTTTGTACATCCAGTTCTGCCTCCAGTCATTGTGTTAGTGACACTGAATTCAAAGCATACGTCATTAGTAGGCCTCACTATCTTGTATTCTTTCACTTTCACTCTTGCAGGTATCCTCCTATTGCAAATTACCCGCAACACTTGTCTCCATCCACTCCATCCTGCCTGTCGCTTCTTCTTCACCTCTCTTGTGCACATCTTATTGCTTTGGATGGTTGACCTCAGGTTTTAAATTACAATTGCATGTGCACACATTCTATGATGTAACATGTGGTTTAAAACATTACTAGGTACAATGTTTGAAATAAAACATTCAAGTAAAAGCACAGATTGGTAGTGAAACAAAAACAGTAATACATTAACATTATTTTCTATCCATCTTTATCTTTACCCTATTCTTCCTTTCTGGGTCATGGGGGATACTGGTGCCTATCTCCAGCAGTCATTGTTAAAAGGGTGGTAAAACACCCTTAACAGGTTGCAAGTCCAACACTGTTTAGTACTTTCCATTCCAGTTTAATCCACCATCTCAAACCCATTGCTTACATTGCACATTTCAACACTGTCTCACTTGTTTATGTCCTGCTTTATACTCATACTGAAATTCTTTCCCACACCAAAATTTCCTCATACAGTACTGGAATCAGGAGGTGGTAATAATTGTTAGTGCCACAGTTTCTTTCTTGGCCCCATAACATACTGTATATTTCCTAAAGCCACAAAAAAAGTGCAGATCTTTCTGACCATCTCTACATTTCTGCATAACATTCTCAAAGCAAACTCTAAAAGAGTTAAATCTGGTCCTCTGGACATTCAAAAAGCAAAACAAAAAAAACAAAAAAAAAAGTAGAAACGTTTCGTCTTTCATCCGAAAGACTTTCTCAGTCTGAGGTGCTGTGTTCAGCTCAGTGTTATAGCACCTTTTCAGAGTGGATCAACCAGTTTTGCAGCTGACAACCAAAACCAGCTGCTCACATGATAAAGAAACTGTTTTGACCGTTTTCTGTACCACAGACTGTACCCAGGGGAGGCCACACCTAGTCTGTATGGTTTACCTAAAATCCACAACCAAGGTGTACCTTTAAGACCTATTGTTAGCATGATTAACTCTGTCACTTACACTTTCCAAATATCTGGCGTCTGTACTCATCCCTTCAGTTGGCAGCTCAGAACACCACATACAGAACACCATGGACTTTGTGGATAAGGTGAGGGATGTCATCATGGAGACTGATGAAACAATGGTCTCTTTTGATGTCACATCACTCTTTATGTGCAATCCTGTTGATGACGCAGTAGAGGTGGTCAGTTTAAAATTAAAATCAGACACCACTCTGAGCAGCAGGACCACGCTTTCCACAGAACAACTGTGTCAACTCTTGAAACTGTGCCTGCAGTCAACCTACTTCACATATGGGGAGCAATATTATAGGCAGAAACATGGGTGTGCTATGGGGTCTCCAGTTTCTCCTATTGTGGCCAACCTGTACATGGAGGAGGTAGAAAAGAGAGCCTTGACATCCTTTTCAGGGACACCACTAAGTCATTGGTTCAGGTATGTTGATGACACCTGGGTTAAAATTAAATCCCAGGAAGTCCAACATTTTACTGACCACATCAACTCTGTGGATATATTTATCCACATCAAGTTCACACAAGAAGATGTAAAAAATGGCAGGTTCGCTTTCTTGGACTGTGAGGTCTCAGTCTCTGATAGAGGCTATTCGCAAACTGAGGTGTACCGCAAACCCACCCATAGAGACCAGTATTTGCAGTTTGACTCCCATCACCCTTTGGAGCACAAGATAGGAGTCATCAGGACTCTGTACCACAGACATCATCCCCACTAACTCAGGAGCCAGGCAGAAGGAGAAATCCTACACAAAACAGGCTCTAGAGCAATGTGGATATCCCAACTGGGCCTTCCTGAAAGCAGAGAAGAAACCCAAACAGGACTCCAGTCAGCCATCAGGTGAAAAGGAGGAACCCAGACCCAGACCAGTGGTCATTCCGTATGTTGAGGGAGTATCAGAGAAACTGATCCTCATCCCAAAGATCCAGTCCCCCGGCACAAACAGAGTACTATTGTGTATGTTGTTCAGTGTCAGGAGGGCTGTGATCAGTCTTACATCGGGGAACTAAACAGCCACTGGCCAAAAGGATGGACCAGCACAGACGAGCAACAACATCAGGCCAGGAATCTGCGGTCTACACTCATCTCCAGGCCAGCGGTCACTCTTTCAGGGATAAACATGTTCACATCCTGGACAGAGAGGAACAATGGTTTGAGAGAGGAGTAAAGGAGGCCATTTTTTGTGAAAATTAATCATCCATCATTAATCAGGGGTGGAGGCCTCCATGTTCAACTGCCCCCCCTCTTACAATGCTGTGGTTGCTAGTATCACTCAGCCTCCTGTGAATAGTAAACAGCCATCAGTGTGCTAATGATCCATTGTTAGGCTGATGGTCCTTCTTGACCATGTGAGCAGCTGGTTTTGGTTGTCAGCAGCAAAACTGGTTGATCCACCCTGAGAAGGTGCTATTTAAGAGACTGAGCTGAATACAGCACCTCAGACTGAAGAAGTCTTTTGAATGAAAGATGAAATGTTTCTACTTTTTTTGTTTTGTTTGTTTTGCTTTGTTTTGTTTTTTGAATGTCCAGATGACCAGAATTAACTTTTTTAGATTATTCTACCTGAATTATTGAGCATGCATCAGGATATCTCAAAGCAAACAGTCTTATTTTTCTGCATATAATGTGTTTACTGATTTGTAATCCACACATCCATTTTACCCATTTCTATGTAGGGTTGTAGAAAGATGCCTTTATCCAGCAATCATTGGGCAAAGGACAGGGTACACCCTGGTTTGATGATTACATGATTCCATTATAATATTCTATTCCATCTGGTGAAATTAGGATTAGAATGAGAGGGATGTTTGTTTTTTCTCATTCAACCTTTATACAGGTTAGTTCTCATTGAGCCTCAAGGACTCATTTACAAGAGAGACCTGTTGGAGACAGAATACATCCCTGACATTGAGCAGAAACTTTGTATCTCCAAAAACCAGCTGTGTGGTTGAAAATTGTAATTTGTTTGCAGATATGTTCAAATAGTTTATGTTTGTTGTATTTATTAGATTATATTTTAATCTTCAAAAGTTAAAAATATTCACTTGTGCAAACCAGCTCATGAAACAATCCAGCTTTGTTGGCTTATAGAAACCTTAAAGAAGATCCCTGGTTTCTGAGGGAAATTCTGAGATCCCAGTAAAAAAATACCTCGTGTCATCTTATTACATGTGAAACATTGTACATTCCTTTTGACTTTATCATTCAATGTAAATGTGTGGGCCAAACATTGGCATACCAACTAGTTTATATTTCTTAACAAAATACAACAACAAAATGAATACATAGAAGCACTTTAGTGAGTTTTACTTAAAATGAAAAAATATTAACTGTATTATAATTATAATATATTTAGTTAAAACAGGAACAATATAATAATTACTAGAACAAGAAGTATGAAAATTAATAAAACAATTACAACTGTAAAAAAAAATAATGTGTGTG
>NW_023620278.1:0-7078 GCF_014905685.2 Nematolebias whitei
GCTGCAGAGTGGAGGTTGTTTGGAGGAGGAAGCAGGGAATCCTACACGTTTATTTTTGTGTTTTTAAAAGTGTCTTCTTATTTTACCACCGAGTCTACCGAGTCCTGCCTGCATCCTTGGGTTCTACCTTTAAAAACCAACCATCACGACACTACTCCTCCACCTCGGCCAGTTGTTCTAGGAACATGAACATTTAAATAATTGACATGAGTGGATTCATTTATACTAACAAAGTCCTCCTATTGTAGCCAAGTTTCTGTCAGACAGAATATATCACCATCAGTTTACCTTTCAGTTTTCTCCGTAAAACACCGGATGGAAAAAATGTTAACATTGTTAGCTCGTTCTTTCACTGAAACCAAAACCAAGTGAAACAAAAGCTTGCACAAAAGCTTGTCCATTTAAATATTATTTTGTCTGTGTCCTCAGCTTCTTCATTTTGTTTTTCTACCAAAAAGTTTTTACCTGATGTTGTTTGGTTGTTGGTCAACAACCTTCCTGTCCTCAGCAGTCATGTCCAGTTGTACAGAGCCTCCTGAAATGACAATTGAATATGTTAACAAGAGATTCAGCATATTTAAACAATGAGCCAGAGTAGGAAACTCCAACAAATAAATTGGTTAGTGTCTTTGTTCCAAAAAAGTGAAAAATGTTTAAACATTATAAAGCAATAACATCAGGTCTTGTGCTTTACGCTGCAGGAGAGTTTGGCTCTGTGTATGAAGGGGTCTTCACAACGGTGGAGGGAGATGATATGAAGGTGGCCGTGAAGACCATGAGAGGTAAGGACCAGACCTCCAAATCCTCATCAGAACTCCTCTGTGCCACCAGATTTTTCATCAGCTCTCTCATCATGTTTCTAGTTGGACTCTACAGCCAGGATGACTTGCATGTGTTTTTGAAAGAAGCTGAGATTATGAAGAACTTTGATCACAAAAATGTCGTCAAACTACTTGGTAAGAAACAAAATGTAAAGTTCACAATTTAGATGATTAAGTGGTGTCAGTATGTTTTGTGACAGATGTGTGTTTTGCTGCAGGAGTCACTTTACAGAAAGAGCAGGATGCTCCTCTGCCTGTTCCTCTGGTCATCCTTCCTTACATGAAACATGGAGACCTGCATCGTTTTCTCATTGCTACGCGCTACGGTGACATTCCCATGGTGAGATGAAGACAGCACAAAGACAGATTGCTGCCACAGCTACTAAACCTAACACAAAAGCCTTCACAAAAATTGAGTCTGTTTGAGTCTCTAATGTTTTTGTGAAGTACCATCATGTTATCCTGATGCATGCTCAACCAACATACCATCATGTTCTTTGTCCAGTTTGTACCCCACCAGACACTCCTGCAATTTATGATTGACATTACAGCAGGGATGGACTACTTGAGCTCACAGGGTTTTTTGCACAGGGATCTAGCTGCTCGCAACTGCATGTGAGTCCTAAGCCACGCAAAGTTTCTAAACCACAGACTTGGGAAGATTTGGACAAAAGAACAAAAATGTGTCAGAATGTTTTTTTTCTGTTGTTTGATTCAAAAACTCGCTGCTGAGGAAGCAAACATTTGTTTTTCTTTGCACAGGTTGGGCGATGACCTTAGGGTTTGTGTGGCTGACTTTGGCCTGTCCAAGAAAATCTACAGCAGTGATTACTACCGTCAAAAAGTAGCAATACGTGTGCCAATCAAGTGGATGGCCATTGAAAGCCTGTCTGAGTCAGTGTACACGACCAAAAGTGATGTGGTGAGTCCATCGTGGAGAGGTTTGGGGGTTTAGTACATGGAGTCATACATTGACCAGTAAAAACAATATGACTAACACAGTGTTTTACACTGGCAACTGGAAGTGGGTGGAAAATCAGTAAGTAAACCAGTTGTCCATGAAGCTGATGTTTTAAAGCAAGAACAAAGGGAATGATTTGAGTGCTTTGACCATTGACAGTGCAGTGTAATACTTTGGAACAATGTTCTGATAAAAACTATGAGTCCTGACTAGAGCTGGGCGATATTGTAGTGAACTAAGCCTGATCTCAAAACTTGACCTTAGGATCATATGGTCAGAAACTGTCATTTCATTGATTTGCATCCATAAATACAGGTTGACCCATCCTGAGACTTTCTTTCTTGAATTAATCAAGTGGAAAAAGACTATTCTCTATGATCATTACTATTTTACAAATGTTTTGATAATCAAATTGTGTTAGTTCAAACAATGTTTACATGTTGAAGTGAACTACTCATTTTTATTTACTTAAAACAGTAATAATGATTTTTAATCCTCATTCAAAGAAGAAATCAGGTGAATGATGCATTGTCTGATTTTCTGTCTTCAATGAGCAAAGTTTGTAAGTGTGTCGAAGTTCAAGCTTCGGTCAACTGAAGGTTTACTGAAAAGAAATGTCATGTTTAACTTTTATAGCAAGATACTAGGAGTAGAGACTCCACGAAGTCTGGTTTCTTCGTAATATCTTTCTGTCTGTTCTTAAACAATCTTAATCTTTTCCTTGACTTTTCATAACACCTTACACCACAAAACACACCTCTGTTTGGGTCCATCGACCAATCAGAAGCTCTCAAATGAACCGGAAGTAGAGCCCATTTAAATGTTGGCACTTCCTAGTTCAACGAGAAGAGTTCAGCTCGAGGTTCAGTCTTGAATCGTGCCAGTCTTGAAGATGGAGTAGCAGTTCAGAGAGTAGCAGTTCCAGAGAGTTTGCAGTTCCAGAATGCAGAATGCTGGAATGCAGCTGCACAGTAAGCTGCCACTAAACCACGAGAGGAGATTCTGGGAATTACAAAAGTCTGTTTTGGATGTCTAACACCACGACTCCCGAGGTCTTTAGCTGTTCTTTTTTTTTTTTTTTTATAATTTTTATTTATCAGGAGAATATATAATTGACATTACATACATTATACACAATTTACATGACTTCTCCAATTTTTTCTTTTTTTTCCTTCCCCCTTTTCCCCCCTCCCTCCCCTCTTCCCCTCCCTCCCCTTCCCCCCTTAACCAAAAACAAGACAAAATAAGGAAAGAAAAAAAAGGAGAGAGAAAAAAAAAAAAAGGAGAGAGAAAAAAAAAAAAAAAAGGAGAGAGAGAGGGGGAAGAGGAACGAACAGGAGGGACCCAACAAACCAAAAGGAAAACAGTATTTCACTCTTTCTTTTATCCTCTAAAATCAAGTCACATGGTAATGTGATGAGTCAATCATATCAGTCTATACGCTATGAAGGTAAAGATTTTACATATGACACAAAGGGTGTCCACTTGTGGGTAAATTTTTCTGAACTACCTTTCACTGTTAGTAAAATTTTTTCCATCTTCAAGTATGATCTTACAGTATTAGGCCATTGTGATGTGGATGGTGGTGTGGGAGATTTCCAGGCGAGCAAAATACAACGTCTGGCAAGGAGAGAGCAAAAGGCCAAGACCTCCCCCTGCTGGCGGGATAGATTAAGTGTGGTCCCAGGAACTCCAAAAATAGCAATAAGTGGATCACTTTGAAACTGAATCTTAAAAACTCCTGAGAGTATGGAGAAAAAATATTTCCAAAACCCTTGCAGTTTTGGGCAGAAAAAGAACATATGACTTAAGTTGCAAGGTGAAGTCTGACATCTATCACACTGGTCTGGTATTGAGGGGAACATTTTAGATAAACGTGTTTTTGAGAAGTGTACTCTATTTATTACTTTAAATTGTATTAACTGTAGTCTGGCACATGGTGTACTCTGACGTATGCTGAGAATAACTTTATCCCACCATGAATCTGATAGTTTAACACCCAGTTCACGTTCCCATGCAGTTCTAGTTTTACCCGTTGAGTCGGCCTCTATTGCCATAAGTTTTCCATAAATAATTGAAAGAGGAGATTTCAAATTGGGGCTCAAAACTAAGAGTTCAACCCATGGTGGGTCAGTAGGCAAAGTTAGAAAATTTTGAAACTGCGATGAAACGCAATGCCTAATTTGGAAGTAAAGAAACAAATGTGAAGTGGGTATATTAAATTTAGAAGACAATTCTGAAAAACTAAGAAATAAACCATCTTCGTACAGGTCTCTCATTGTTCTAATACCTTTCTCATACCAAATTCTATAGGCAGCATTATTAGATGCTGGAGAAAAAATGTGATTCTTTAGTAACGGCATTTTATTAGAGGGTGATACAAATTTAAAGTGGGACCTAAATTGTGACCAGATCCTGAGTGTTGAGAGCACTATAGGATTTGCAGTAACTGAGGATAATTTAATTGGTAATGATGAATAAATAATTGAAGCGGGCGAAAAAGATGCAGAAATCGACTGAATTTCAAGTTTACACCAAATCAGATCAGGTGAATTTAACCAATAAGTCAGTTTATGGATATGTGAGGACCAGTAATACATTGTAAAATTAGGTAGAGAAAGACCCCCGTTTGTGGTGAACTGTTGTAATAAAGAAAGTCTCATTCTGGGGGCCTTTCCGTTCCATAAAAAAGATGAGACCATTTGATCCAGGGACCTGAAGAACTGTTTTGGCAAGAACAGAGGGATATTTTGATATAAAAACAAAAGTCTAGGTAGCACATTCATTTTGATAATATTAATCCTACCAATCAATGAAAGAGGGAGAGAGTTCCATCTCTGTAAATCTGATGCAATTTGGGAAACTAGTGAGGCATAATTCTGAGAAAACATTGAGGGCAAAGTACGTGTAATATTAATTCCTAAGTACCTAAATCCCGAGGGACTGAGCCTAAAAGGGATATCAGAAGGCTTAAGCTTTAACGCTAATGAATTCACTGGATAGCATTCACTTTTAAGTGAGTTAATTTTATAGCCAGAATATGATCCAAATTTTTCTAGAATATTTAAAATTGGGGGAAGACTCCGTAAAGGGTCAGAGACATACAGGAGAAGGTCATCTGCATATAAGGACAATTTAAGCTCGACACCAGAGCGGACGATTCCAAGAAAAGAAGAAAGGGATCTTAGAGCAACGGAAAGGGGTTCAATGGCTAACGCAAACAAGAGGGGAGAAAGAGGGCAACCCTGTCTAGTACCACGTCCCACCGTAAAATAATCAGATTGGACGGAATTACTGAGAATACATGCTTGAGGGGATGTATAAAGTAGCTTGATCCAAGACACAAACCTCTCTCCAAAACCAAACCCATTAAGAACAGCAAAGAGATATTCCCATTCCACTCGATCAAAAGCTTTCTCGGCATCAAGAGAAATTATCACTTCAGGAGATTTAGAGGAATGAGTTGAAAAAATTGTATTCAACAGTGTACGAGTATTAAAAAACAACTGGCGACCTTTAATGAATCCATTCTGTTCTTGTGAAATAATCCGAGGGAGAACTGTCTCAAGCCGAGTCGCGAGTACTTTAGACAAAATCTTAAAATCCACATTCAAAAGTGAAAGAGGTCTATAGGACTCGCAGGCAGTAGGATCCTTATCCTTCTTTAACAGGAGAAAAATTGAGGCCTGAGTCAAGGTGGGAGGCAACAAGCCCTGCCCAAATGACTCATTATAAACCTCAAGAAGAAGAGGGGCTATTTTATCTTTAAATTTTTTGAAAAATTCGGCAGAGAAACCATCTGAGCCAGGTGTTTTACCACTTTGCATATCCTTAATTGACGCAAATATTTCTTCTAATTTAATGGGAGCTTCAAGTTGGTCAGAAAGCAATTTGTCTATCCTAGGTATGTCAATATCCTGAAGAAAGGCACATAGCTCATTTGAGTCTGCTTGTAGTTCAGACTTATACAAATTGCAGTAGAATTTTTTAAAAGTATCATTAATAGAGACAGGATCTGAAACAAGATTGCCCGACCGATCGTTGATTTGTGATATTATGTGAGAGCCGGCTTTTCGTTTCAATTGATGTGCCAGAAGTCTACTTGGTTTTTCCCCATGTTCATAAAAAGTGGCTCGAGATCGTATCAAGAGTCGCTCCGCATCAGATGTAGTTAAAAGATCAAGTTCCATCTGAAGATCCTGTCGCTGTTTCAGCAAATCATGTGACGGATTAACGGCATTTTGCCTATCAATATTCTGAATTTTTGTTGATATTTCTGATATCTTAGTGCGTAGATTTTTATTAATATTAGCTGAAAAAGAAATAATCTGACCACGAAGATAAGCTTTTAATGTTTCCCATAGTAGTGAGGGAGAAATTGTATCGCTCTTATTGAACCTTAGAAAATCATCAATTGATGATAAGATGAATTTATTAAATGGCTCATCTGATAACAGGAGAGTATTAAATCTCCAACGAGGACTAGAATTGGGTTTGTTTATAAAATTTATATCAATGCTTAGAGGAGAATGGTCTGAAATAACAATCGGATAGTATTCAGAAGACGTGACTCTCTGCATTAAAGAGCTATCAACAAAAAAATAATCTATACGGGAATAGGATTGGTGTATTTGAGAGTAAAAAGAATAGGTCCTTGTTAGTGGATTCCGTGTCCTCCATGGATCTACATATCCATTTTGGGACACAAAATCCAAAATAGATTTAGACATATTAGACTGTGTATAGGACCGAGATGAGGAGCGATCTAATGATGGATTCATTACACAATTCAGGTCTCCAGCTAGAATTAACAAATGAGTATCAAGATATGGAAGTGTGCTAACTAGATTGTTTATAAAATCTGGTTTATCAAAGTTTGGTGCATAGATGTTTACTAATAAAACAGGAGTGTGGAACAAGGAGCCTGCAATTATAAGAAATCTGCCATTTATATCCTTCATTATTCTTGATGCTGTAAAATGAATATTCTTATTAAATATTATGGCAACTCCTCTAGCTTTTGAGTTGAAGCTCGAATGATAAATCTCCCCAATCCATGGATATTTGAGCCTGACTTGATTTGAATTTTGCAAATGTGTTTCCTGTAGGAATATTATGTCTGGGTTCAGGCGTTTCATATGAGAAAATATTTTAGACCGTTTCACTGGATTGTTCAGACCTTTAACATTCCAACTTAGGAATCTAACAGCAGGTGTTGAGGAAACCTTTAAATCACCAGACATGTGACCTGACAGGGGTCAAAAATATTGCCATCCCTCCCAATCTCCCCCCCCCC
>NW_023620279.1:0-7077 GCF_014905685.2 Nematolebias whitei
TTAACTAAAGCAGAAGTTATTAACTAAAGCAGAAGTTATTAACTAAAGCAGAAGTTATTAACTAAAGCAGAAGTTATTAACTAAACATCTCCCGTTTAACGTATCCAGCTTTGTCTCTTTCTGTAAACAAACAGACAAAAAGCTGTACAGATGTGAATGGAAAAATAGGATTCATTATGTCAGAAAATCAGTCTTGATGAACTCATACGAACATGGTGGCCTAAATTTTCTTGATTTTTCAACTTTAAACAATACATTCAAAATAACTTGGATCAAACAGTTTCTTAAAAATCCCTCCTCAATCTGGAATTTTATACCTACCTATTATTTTCAAAAATTAGTGGTCTTAACGTTGTTCTTCTTTGCAACTACAACATTGAAAAACTCCCCATAAAACTTTATAATTTCCATAAACAAATGCTTTTTTTCCTGGTCTTTAATTTATAAGCACAATTTCTCATCCCATCGATATTGTATTTGGAACAACGGAGACCTTTAGTACAAACGTAAGTGTTTACTCTTGGAAAGTTGGTTTGAACATCATCTTAGCTCAGCAGCTATTTAACCCTAATGGTGTTCTAATGTCTTGTTCTGAACTTGGGAACAAATTTGCCGTTCCTATACCACCAAAAGAATACGCGTTTGTTTTTGACGCTGTCCCGTCTGGTGTTGAAATGCTTCTTAAGTCCTCTAGAACGTCTTTAGTGACTGCACCAAGTTTGAACCCTGCTGACTCTAGTAATCTGTTTTTCCACTATAAAGACAGAAAACAACCGTGATACACGTGTCTTATTCCAGAAGGACATGGTCTCTGTCCCAAATGCAAGTCTTTCCTTCGACGATACAAAGAGGACATGGACATGAACTGCTCATTCTGCCACTCCTTTATTCTGGTCATGTCCTCCCTGATGTCCTTTCTGGCAACATATTTGCACTTTTATTTCCCAAAATACAATTTGTCTTATTTTTGACTTTTCCCTTACTTGTGTAGACGTATTGTTTGGATTCTTCTCTTATCCCACTAATAAAACAAACAATTTTTATATTATCAGCCTAATTTTACTAGCTGCAAAATATCACATACATAAATCTAAATTCTCACATCAGAAACCTTGTTTCTTGGTCTTTAAAGAGGAATTCACACAATATATTAAACACTTCAAGTATTCAAATAATAGTAAAGCCATTCAAACAACTGATGTGTACCTGTTCAACATTTTTGTGACTTAATTTTTATTTATTTTTTAAATGTATGTATGTACACTTCGTTCTGTTTGTTTTATAATGTTGATATTGTTTTTAGCACTTTTGTTAACACTTTCATTGTCAAGTAAAAAAATTAAATAAAAAATAATAATAAAAGCATCAGAGAAATTTTGAAATGTTCCAATATGCTTAAAAATGAAAATAAATTAAAGATGACAGTGTACTAACTGGTGTACTTTGGTTTCTAAGCCCAGTATACCCACTACAAAACTAGACTACACTACTGGGCACAGCTGATCCAGTTAACAATAAAAGACACAGTGCTGTCCTTTTCACCCGCAGTGCATTTTTATTATTATTTTTGTTTTATTTGTTAAAGAATGACCAACACTGCGCTACAGCAACACGTTAGCTGTGGCTAGCTTAGTCTGCTAAGGGTTCATTACGGATAAATAGATAAATAAATGTTTTTCATACTCACAGGCAGTGTGCTCTCCGCTGACCCAGTGGATGTTAACAGGTATTATTTGACGCAAACGGAGGGAACTGTTAGTTTATTAGAAATTAGCTAACAAGAGTCTGAAAACTTTCAGTTAGCTGCGCGTGCCTAACAAGTGCTGCGTTCAAGTGCGCCTCGTAATTATTGTCGGCTGACGCGCAGGTTCAAAATGTTTCTGTAGAACAAAAACATTTACTACATTCTTCATACATTATAGTACTGTTACATACAGCGCTGCCAGCCATGTACTTCAGTTATTTTCATTTTAAGATGGTCAAAATTTATATTCTAAACTTTAATATTTATTTTTGTGATTTATGGAACACGTGATTTTTTAAATTAAACTAACAGAAATTTGACTCTCATGAAGTATTTTTAAATTAATTTGAGCAAATAAACTATTTAGACAGAAGGAATATCAAAACTAAACTAAGAGTGTAAATTATGGACAAACTGTTGGATTTTTTTTCTTTTCTTCTTCTTTCAGCTGCTCCCTGCGTTAGGAGTCGCCACAGCGATCTAAGCAGCAGAAGACTTGGCAGGTTTGTTTTTTTTACTCCGGATGTTCTTCCTGACGCAGCCACAGACACCGAGCTACCACAGCCTCTGTGTGGAGCAGAGAGCTGCTAGCTGGGGCGCCCGGAGGAGCAGATGGTGGGGGTTAAGGGCCTTGCTCAAGGGCCCAGGTTAGGGCAAGTGAGGGTGGGGGCAGATGTGGGTGCTTCACCTTTCCCACCCACATTTTTGATGTTGTTGGTACCGGAGCTTGAACCGGCAACCTTCCGATCACAGACCCACCTTCTCTAAGCTCTGCGCCACCACTCCCAATGGACAAACTGTTGGATAAAGTTGCCAAAATGTTGGATTTAATTGCAGAGCTACACTGCTACCCTGTAGCTGCAATCTGTTTTATTACACATTAAATTAGGTTAAAAATCTGCAACCTGTGTTAAAAAAACATTTAGACCTATGAATACTGAATTTAAACAAGATCCAGATTTAATTTCAAAGATGTGTGAACGCTGAGTGCTGAACGACTGCTGGCATTTGTTGAAGAAGCTGAAACTGATTTAGTTAAAACTAGCAGAACAAAAGCTAGATTTAGCAGAACAGAAGCTAAAACAAGCAGAATAGTAGCTCAAAGCTGAAATGAGCAAAACAGTGGCTAAAAGCTAAGCTAAAGGCCAGCAAGACCTCAGCTAAATGAGAAAAACAAGATAGAGGCCAAAATGGCGGTAGAAACTGTCAAATGGGAAAGCCGAATCTGTCATCACACCAACATATCCCACATGCAGACAATACCACGACTATCAGCTTACACAACTTAAGATAAGCTAAACTGTGATATAGCTGTCATGCTACTTCTGTACATATTCAGACCATAACAGGAAGACATTGCTCTTTAGGAGCTGCATGATTAAAACCTGACTTTCAAATATTAAAACTCTCCAAACTATCTTTTAAAAAGAGACTTCATATAAATATCACACTTTGACACAACAGGGATCTTAGCTTAGCAGAACAACAGCTAGCTTGGCTTCTTGAATTTTTCATTTTGTTGTTTGAGTGGCTTCAGATGTTATCAGTCCATTAAATGGCCGTTATTAGTTGTTATCATCCCTACATGTAGTGGTCAAACTGTCCCACCTACCTCCTAGTAGGTTTAAAGGTACATTATTATCGTTATTATTGCTGATAATAGGCAGCGTCACACGGAGGTAAACCAGGAAGTGTGTTTTTAGTTGTTTTCAGCTCATGCAACCCTTTTCCTAAACGTAAGCTTACACCTGACCCTGAGGACCAACCCTAAACTTAACCTCCTTACCCTTGTGCCTAAACCTAACCAAGACTGTAAACCTAACTGCCAAACCCTTTACTCTAAACCCAACCACGTGAAGCTATTATGAGCGCTAACAAAGCTAAAAATAGAGCCTGTTATCATCACTAACAACTAACAACATACCTTTAAACCCACTGGGAGGTACAGGAGGGGCATTCTGACCGCTACATATGGGGATGATAACAACTAATAACGGCCATTTAATGGCTGATAACATCCGAAGCGGGTGGCATTTTTAATAAGCCAAACATAAACCTTTAAAAACCTTCTTCTTCTTTTGGCTTTTCCCTCTTCAGGGGTCTCCACAGCGAGTCATCCTCCTCCATCTCACTCTGTCCTCACTCCAACTACCTCCATGTCCTCTCTAACTGCATCCATATATCTCCTCTTTGTCTTTTTCCTGGCAGCTGCATTTCTAACATCCTCCTACCAATACACCCACTGTCCCTCCTCTGGACATGTCCAAACCATCTCAGTGTGTCCTCTCTAACTTTATCTCCCAGTTGTTCAACCTGTGCTGTACCTCTGATGATTTCATTCCTAATCTTCTCCATCCTTGTCACTCCTAAGGAGAACCTCAACATCTTAGCACCAACATAACAGGTTTGTTCCCTTTTGGAGTAAGCTGTTGGGGGAAGAGTCAGTTTTGTTGTGTGTTTCCTTGACTGATGAAGCCTTCTGGACAGAATGTGAAATGTTTCAGCACAAAAAAAAGAAACTGTCCAGATGACCTGACTGAAAAATGTTGGAGAACCTCAACATCTTCATTTCTGCCACTTCTAGTTCTTTCTCCTGTCTTTTTGTCATTGCCACAACATAGCTGGTCTCACCACTGTCTTGTAAATTTTTCCTTTGACTTTTGCTGACACCCTTTTGTCGTAAATCACTCGTGAAACTTTTCTCCATCCACTCCATCCTGCCTGGACTCTCTTCTTCACCTCTTTACCACATTCCCCATTTTCCTGGACAATGGACCCCAAGTACTTGAAGTTCTGCACCTTTGTGACCTCTGCTCCTTGTAGCCTCACTGTTCCACCTCCTCCCTCTCATTCACACACATGTACTCTGTCTTACTACGGCTGACTTTTTCATTCATTCAACCTTTATTTAGACAGGTAAATCCCATTGAGACTCTAGGGCTCATTTACAAGAGAGACCTGATTTTAACAAAGAATGATGACAACAATGGACAACAGTGACAACAATAGACAGTTATAAAAAGGCATACAGATTTTTATTTTATTATTATTTTTTTACAAATAAGATGGCAAGAAAAGTAACAAAAACAGCTAGATTATAAGGCAAATGTAGAAAACTAAAAATAAGAACATGTCTGCATTGGTTCCTGCCAGGAGTCCAACAGATTTTTAAAGCCACTTAGAGAGGACAAGGTCGAGAGCTTCATTTTCATTCCTCTTCTTTCAAGTGCATATCTCCTCCTCTCCAAGTTCTCTTCCACCTGTTCCCTGTTCTCACCACACATCACAATGTCATCTACAAACATTATAGTCCACGGGGATTCCTGCCTGACCTCATCTGTTAGTTGATCCTTCACCAGAGCAAACAAGAAGGGACTCAGAGCTGATTCTTGATGCACTCCCACCTCCACCTTGAAGCTGCCTGTCACTCCTACAGCACATCTCACCACTGTCCTGCTGTCCTCATACATGTTCTGTACCAGTCATGTCCTGATGTCTTGTACCAGTCTAACATACTTTTCTGCCACTCCAGATTTCCTCCTGCAATACCACACCTCCTCCCTCGACACTCTGTCAGATGCTTTTTCTAAATCCACAAAGACACAATGGAGTTCTTTCTGACCCTCTCTGTACTTTTCCCTCATCATCCTCAAAGCAAAGATGGCATCTGTGGTGCTCTTTCTTGGCATGAAACCATACTGCTGCTCACAGATAGTCACCTCTCATCTAAGTCTAGCTTCTATAACTTACTCGCAGATCTTGATTGTAAAAAAAAACTTCATTCATTGACAAATAAAGAACCTTGAATCACTGAATTGTGTTACTCATCAACTTAATTCTCCTGAAGATGCTACAACTCTGTACATCACTCTTGTTCTTAAAAGTGTCCACCAGCACACTTCTTCTCCATTTCTCAGACATTTTCTCATTCTCAAATACGCCATTGAATATTTGAGTCAAAAAACTCACTGCCATCTATCCAAGTCATTTCTAAACATCTTTGAAATGAAAAAGATGAGGAACACACTATTCCCTATTTTTTAAAAGTCAGTGCAAATTTATTTGTATATGTAAATGAAACAGAACATACAAACCGGATTCCAAAAAAGTTGGGACACTAAACAAATTAGTAATAATAACTGAATGCAATGATGTGGAGATGGCAAATGTCAATATTTTATTCTTCATATAACACAGATGACAGATCAAAAGTTTAATCTGAGTAAATGTAACAATTTAAAGGAAAAATATGTTGATTCAAAATTTCACAGTGTCAACAAATCTCAAAAAAGTTGGGACAAGTAGCAATAAGTGGCTGGCAAAAGGAAATTGGGCATATAACGAACAGTTGGAAGACCAATTAACACTAATTAGGTCAATTGACAACATGATTGAGTAGAAAAAGAGCTTCTCAGAGTGTCAGTGTGTCATGGTTTGAGGTTAGGAGCGAACCCAGAGTGCAGAACAGGGACTCAACTCGGCAGAAATACAAAAATAGGATTTTAATGGTAAATAAAAGTACAAAATAAACAAGCTGACGGGGCAGCAAAACTTACATGGACATAGGAAGGAGGCACGGGGAACTCAGGAGACACGAGAGACACGGGGAACTCGAGGAACCAGGAAGACTCAGGGAAAGACTCAGGAGACCCAAGGAGAGTAACCAACGAAGACGACCCGACAGGACGACTTAAATACAGGGAGAAGACGAGACATGATAACAAACAGCTGGGACGAGACACAGGTGGCACTAATGGAACTAATGAGGGAGCACATGGGAAACAGACAAACCGGGCCACAGAAAAGTACCATCCTTACAGTACACCCCCCCCCCCCACCAAGGACGCCTCCAGGCGTCCCCAAAAAACCCCCCTCCCGAAGGACTAGGGTGGGTGGAGGGTGGCACTGCAAGGGTGGAGGGCCCGAGGAAAACACGAGGACCAGAGAAGAGACACGAGGGACCACAGAGAACAAGGACACGAGGGACCACAGAGAACGAGGACACGAGGAGCCAAAGAAAAAGGACACGAGGAGCCAAAGAAAAGGGACACGAGGAGCCAAAGAAAAGGGACACGAGGAGCCAGAGAAAAGAGACACGAGGAGCCAGAGAAAAGGGACACGAGGAGCCTGTCACGCTCAGCGGCCCCCACTGCCCCCCCATCTGCCTAAGCCTCTGCTCCTCATATCACAGCCCCTGTTTTAAGATCATTCACGTTTTTTCCTGCCTCAGTTTCTGTTTATTTCATCCTGTTTGGTCCTGCACTGCCTATCACCCATTTTCTGCTCCTGTCACTCTCTCTCAGCAATCTGCACTCATCTGCTGCACCCTGTCT
>NW_023620280.1:0-7076 GCF_014905685.2 Nematolebias whitei
TATGTCCAAAGGGCTGTTTTTAAGTTGGCAAATGAGTGTGAAGTAATGTTTTCAAGTTTGCCACTATGTCCAAAGGGCTGTTTTCAAGTTGGCGAATGAGTGTGAAGTGATGTTCTATTTCATATAGGCTTCGCCCTTTAAGAGCTGTCGCTTAGTGGGTTTATCCCGTTATGCGCAAGCATCATACTGAAAAAATTAGTCCACGCCCACCTGCTGTGTGGGCCCCACTCGATCCGTATAAATTACATTAAGAGCGGGTAATCTGCTCCCATTTTCTTCAGCAAGCTAGTACAATAAAAAACAACTGACCTTTCATCGAGATGTCCAGCTCCAGCACCATCCGCTTGTGTCCCTCCTGCAAGACCAGTTACTTGCTTAGCTTCGACCGGCACGACACCTGCGAGGGATGCCTGGGTCCCCGCCACGTCGCCCGCGCTTCCTCCTGCCGCCTCTGTGACGAGCTTCCACCGGAGGAAAGGCAGAGGAGAGCAGCCTTGTTTAAGGCTACCATCGAGGACTGCCTGTCCGTGGCGGGAGATTGTTCGCTGGACGACGCCATGGATTTCTTCGACGCCGGCTCTCTGAGTGAATCGGATGATTCCTCTGGGACCGGTGACGCTAGCAGCAGCCCCGACGCTCGTTTCCTCCCGGGGAGCGCAGTGTTGGAAAGAGGGAGGCCGAGCGGATGCTCGACTCCCCCGGGGTTTCCCGCTTCAGCGACCACATCGCTCCCTGCCGTGGGCGCGCTCCTCTCGGAGCTGCCCGCCATTATCCTGGAAGCTGCTAGCGTAAAGGGGCTCTCCGTCCCCTCACCCCCCCCGCTCAGATCGGATGATCTTGCGGGAAGGTTTGGCTCCACGCCGGCTCGCCGTCCTGATCCCATTTGGCCTAGTTTTCCAGCGGTGACAGCGTACTGGAACGAGGCCGCAGCCGGTCCTGGTAGGTTAAGGGCGCCCGTCTCCACTTACGCCCCCATCACCAGAGTGGAGGGGTTCACCGAGCGGGGCTATCCCTCGGTACCCCCCCTTGAGCCAAGCCTCGCGGAAGCCTTCGGAGCGAAGCTGTCCAGGTTGGAGAAGCGTCCCGTCCCTCCGGGGAAACACGACCAGGCGGTGACCGCGCTCTCCAACAGAGCCCACCAGTGTGCTTTTCAAGCGGCCGCGGCTAACAACAACGTGGCGCTGTTAGCATTTAGCATGTCGAAAAGGCTGGAGGCCTCAGACCTGCCGGAGGAGACAAAGAGCTCCCTGTGTAAATCGGCAGACGCCATCCTCAACATGTGCGCCGCTTCCACGGTTTGCCTGTCGAGGATTGCAGTGTGGATGACGGTAATCCAGCGTTCCACCTGGCTTCGTCAATCTCCCTTGCTGCCGGAAAAGCTGCACAAAGACCTGATGGAGGGCCCCATCTCATCGGACGCGCTGTTCGGAAGCAGCTTGAAGACCATGCTGGCGAATTCGAAGCAGTCGGAGGAGATGTCGGAAGCTGTGCGCCATCTCATCAAGCCGCACGGCTCATCCCGTCCCCCAGCCCGCTGGAGAGACCGTCGAGAGCAGAGGCAGAAACATCGACGCTCCACGGCAGCAGCAGCTTTGTCTCGCCCAGCTCCACCACCAGCCCCGCCCGCCAGAGACCACCCCTCCTCATTCCGGCAGCCTGCACTTCAGCGTTTCCCCAGAGATCGCCTGCAGACGGCGCTCGGGGCAAACAAACCGCAGAGCTCACGGGGGAGAAGATTTAAGAAATGACGGTCTGCGGAGGATGTGTGTATAAATGACACAGGAATTGAAATAAATGATTTTTCAAAGATCAAAATGCCTGTTTTTAGCCAGTCTGTAAGTTCGGATGAGCTCACAGCCGCTACACACACATCCTCCACACATAGAGAGCTGGTGTCCTTAAATAAAGTTTTTTTAAACCCACCGTCGCTCCACCACATGCCCAGACGCTCACGTGACACCACGGTAAGCGAAATAACTTGTTGTCAATCAGACCCGCACGATCACCACCCAAGCGGTGTTAAACGCGCACCCGAGCGAGGCGAACAGCCCCCATCCAAACGGCGCTGTGTTGATGATGCACGCACAGCTGCCCGGCGCTCACCGGCTCACATCGGGATAAATGTGGGACCGCAGGCCGGGTCCGGTGGAGGTCCCCGCTCTCAGCGAAAACAACACACGCCTCTCCTGAGCGAACGCGAGCGGCCGTCATCCACCGCGTCTCAGCGATCAGCAGCTCACGGCGGCATAAGCGTGAGACAGCTGAATGAATCCAATGACGGGCCCCGCCCTCAGCGAGAGCGGCGCGCGTCCCTCCAGAGAAAACGTGCGCTCCCGCGAGGCTCACAACCTTCACTTCGACAGCACGGCGTTGATGACGTCACGCCCTCCGCCTCTCAACGTTCGCACAGCGACGTTAAACATGCAGTCTCACAACGTCATCAGCTGACACACGCTTCGCCTCAGCACACACCGCCCCGCCCGGACATGAAGGTTGGTCCGCGATCCAGTCACAGCGCACGGGCGCGCGCAGAACAGCCCTTTTGAGGAAGCCTCGCCTTGGGTCACGCGGAAAACATTTCCGCGACGCATGACGGCGGTCGAGGCGGAGGATTGGATGACATCCGTTCAAAACACGGCACATCATTTAAACGCACGTCCACTCCACGAACGTTACGCAGAGTGGCAAAAAACCTGTTCGCCGGACAGATGGATGGACAGAGTGTTATGCAAGGGTTACACGCTGCAATTTGCAACCCGACCCCCTCCGTTCGGAGGAGTTATAGAGACGGTCCTGTCATCACCAGACCAAGTCTCAGCCTTAAATGCAGAAGTTCAGGAGCTTCTGATAAAAGGTGTAATCTCAAGAGTTCCCAACGAAGAGGAAAACACAGGGTTTTACTCACGCTACTTCCTGGTCCCCAAAAGGACCGGAGGGATGAGACCGATTCTGGATCTGTCAGCTTTCAACAAAGCGATCATGAACAGACCGTTTCACATGTTGACGAACAGACAGCTGTTGGACAACATCCAGAAAAACGACTGGTTTGTCTCCATCGATCTAAAAGATGCTTATTTTCACATACCGATCATCCCAAAACACAGAAAATTTCTGCGTTTCGCCTTTCAAGGGATGAAGTACCAGTACAACAGGCTGCCTTTCGGGTATTCCCTCGCGTCTCGTACGTTCTCAAAGTGTGTGGAGACAGCCCTGCATCCGCTGCACAGAGCAGGGATGAGAGTTTTGTTTTACCTGGACGACCTGCTGCTCCTGTCTCACTCCAGACAGGAAGCTCTGATACAGGCTCAGGTGTTGGCATCACACCTGTTAAATCTGGGCTTCTCCATAAATTGGAAGAAAAGCTCGATTTTCCCGGCCCAGACAATTGTTTATCTGGGAGTGGAATTAAATTCAATTACCATGACGGCTCGCTTATCACAAACAAGAATCGACCCTCTAAAAAACCAACTACGCCACGTAAGACCTGGCAAAGTGGTAACAGCTGTCTCCGTCATGAAGCTGTTGGGAATGATGTCATCAGCTCACACAGTGGTCCCGCTGGGTTTGTTACACATGAGACGCCTCCAGAGGTGGTTTGCGCGTCTGCATGTGGATCCAGTAAAACAAAAGAGACGGATGATCACTGTCCCTCCCTCCGTGAGAGCAGACCTCCGACACTGGGGAAACACCCTGGTTCTGTCAGAGGGAGTCCCCGTCAGCAGACCCTCGTCACACGTGTCAGTCTTCACGGACGCGTCGCTGTCAGGCTGGGGGGGACATGCTTATCTCAAGCAGTAGGGGCGCTGTGGCCCCACCACACATCAGCCCACATCAATGTTTTGGAGTGTCGCACAGTGCTGAACGTGATTCAGCATTTTGCTCCCGTGCTACAGAATCAACACGTGTTGATTCACACAGACAACATGGTGACTGCTGCGTACATAAACCGCCAGGGGGGTGTGCGTTCAGCCCAGATGTTACACATTGCGCGGAAGCTACTGTGTTGGGCTCACCAAAATCTGCTTTCCATCAGAGCGGTCTACATACCCGGCGTTCTGAACAGAGGAGCAGATGTGATGTCCAGGGGCGGCCCGCGTCACGCGGACTGGACCCTCCATCCAGACCTGATGTTTCAGACGTGGCAGAAGTTTGGCAGAGCAGCTGTGGACCTGTTTGCGACGCGAGAGAACGCTCAGTGCCAACTATGGTTTTCCCTGAGCCCACGAGACGATCCACCGCTGGGGGTGGATGCATTTGCCCACAGCCCGTGGCCCAAAACGCTTCTGTACGCGTTCCCCCCTCCTCCTCTGATTTTACGGTTCCTGAACCGAGTTCAGGAGGAAGGATTGACAGCTCTCCTGGTTGCTCCCGAGCGCGTGAACGCACCATGGTTCCCAGTCCTGCAACGTCTGTTGTCGGGTCGCCCGTGGAAACTGCCATGGAGGGAAGATGCTCTCCTTCAAGCAGGAGGAGCGATCAGGAGTTACCCGGAAATAGGCCAGCACCTGTGGGTCTGGCCGCTGAGCGGTCCCGCTTAGAGAAGATGGGTCTCCCTCAGGATTCAGTGCGCACAATTCAAGATTCACGCGCTGCATCTACCACAGCCCTGTACACATCAAAGTGGACGGCTTTTCAGCGCTGGTGTACAGAGAAAGGTCTGGAGGCCACCTCATGTCCATTAGGTGGCGTGCTGTCCTTTCTTCAACAGTTGATGGATAGGAAGTTGGCATTCAGCACGATTAAAACGTATGCTGCAGCCATCTCTTCCTGCCACGAAGGGTTCGGAGACAGAACAGCTTTTAATCACCCGCTGATGAAGCGGTTTCTAAAAGGTGTACAAAGACATAGGCCGGTTTCACGCCCACTCGTTCCACAGTGGGATTTAACACTGGTCTTGCGAGCCCTGATCAAAGCTCCATTTGAGCCTCTGGATCAGGTTTCACTTAAATTCTTGTCTCTTAAAACAGCCCTGCTGCTGGCTTTAACATCCGCTAAGAGGGTGAGTGATTTATCGGCCCTCTCTGCCGCCCCGTCATGTCTCAGAATCCAGGCTGACGGTAGTTCAGCAGATTTAAGACCAAACCCAGCCTTTATGCCTAAAAACATCACAAGCTCTTTTAAATCGAGACAGATATCGTTGGAGGGATTCTTCCCTCCCCCCCACAGATCAGAAGAAGAAGCATCTTTTCATCTTCTCTGTCCGGTGCGGGCGTTGTCGTGTTACATAGCGCGCACAGCTGCGATGCGTCAAACTCAACAATCGTTTGTGCATTATAGAGATGCATCTGCAGGCCGCCCGTTATCCACCCAGCGCTTGTCACACTGGCTGTGTGAGGCCATTTCTGAAGCCTACAGAGCATCAGATCTAGAGCCTCCTGTCAACCTCAAAGCACACTCAACCAGGGGTATTGCTTCTTCGACTGCTCTGCATAATGGTATGTCAGTGCAGGACATTTGCACTGTGGCTGCATGGTCAACACCCTGCTCATTTATTCGCTTTTACCTACGTGATGTAACGGTTCGTTCCATGACACATTCTGTCCTTAGTGCTCTAACAGAATGAATACTGTTGTTTTCTTCATGGAACTCTGTTTAAACTCACATCTGTCTGCATGCTTCACAGTGTGAGATGTTGTTATCAGCCACAAGTTGTGTCTGTGATTTTGGTTCTATTGTCACTAATCAGTTCATGACTATTGTTACCAATCAGTTCATTGTTCAATAATCAGTTCATTGATATTAATCTGTTTATACTGTTCAATCATGAATCAGTTGCTTCAAGCCCCCCCCCCCCCTCTTTTTAACATCTTCCCCCGTTGAAAGTTTTTTCCGGGGCGTTCATGCTTTGTCAGAACGCATAGTTACACAACATGCGTCTGTGCATGGCACACAACTACGCGATGCGTAGTTATGCACATGGGGAGCTGAGTGACAAGACGTTTTTTGGGCAAGATTCCGTTCTTACTGTGTTCGAATGGACCCAGTGAGGCGAGGAACACATCCGCTTCGCCCTAAACCCACTAAGCGACAGCTCTTAAAGGGCGAAGCCTATATGAAATAGAACGTTGGTTACGTACTGTAACCCCAGATTCTATGAATATAGGCGTAGCCCTTTAAGCGTCGGGCCTCACTGGCTCCTGAATAGCTGAAGAAAAGAATAAGCTATTTGGGAGCAGATTACCCGCTCTTAATGTAATTTATACGGATCGGGTGGGGCCCACATAGCAGGTGGGCGTGGACTAATTTTTTCAGTATGATGCTTGCGCATAACGGGATAAACCCACTAAGCGACAGCTCTTAAAGGGCTACGCCTATATTCATAGAATCTGGGGTTACAGTACGTAACCAACGTTTTCAAGCTTGACACTATGTCTGAATGGATGTTTTCAAGCTTGTCATTGAATCTGAAGGGATGTTTTCAAGGTTTCCACTATGCCTGAAGGGATGTTTTCAAGGTTGCCACTATGTCTGAAGTAATGTTTTCAAGTTTGCCAATATGTCCAAAGGGCTGTTATCATGTTGGCGAATGAGTGTCAAGTGATGTTTTCAAGCTTGTCATTGTATCTGAAGGGATGTTTTCAAGCTTGCCAATGTGTCTGAAGCAATGTTTTCCTGCTTGACACTATGTCTGAATGGATGTTTTCAAGCTTGTCATTGAGTCTGAAGGGATGATTTCAAGGTTTTCACTATGCCTGAAGGGATGTTTTCAAGCTCGCCACAGTGTCTGAAGGAATGTTTTCAAGCCTGCCACTATGTCTGAAGGGATGTTTTTAAGCTGGCAAATGAGTGTGAAGTGATGCTTTCAAGATTGCCAATGTGAAAAAAGCAATGTTTTCAAGCTTGTAAATTATGCCTAAAGGGATTGTTTCAAGCTTGCCACTATTTCTGAAGGACTGTTTTCAAGTTTGCCACTATGTCTGAAGTAATGTTTTCAAGCTTGCCTCTATGTCCAAATGGCTGTTTTCAAGCTGGCAAATGATTATGAAATGATGTTTTCAAGATTGCCAATGTGAGTAAAGCAATGTTTTCAAGCTTGTAAATTATGCCTAAAGGGATTGATTCAAGCTTGCCACTAT
>NW_023620281.1:0-7072 GCF_014905685.2 Nematolebias whitei
CGCAGCTCTTAAAGCTACAATTGAAACAGGCTAGGGATGTAGTTCAATCTAAAAAAGAGTCAAAACAGATGGTACAAGCTGACACTGTTTTTCAGTGTTCTGAGGCTGCTTATCAGTGTCCTGTAACCGCCCAACCCCCGCTTCCTGTTGTATATCCTCGGGGACGGCCCAGAGGGCAGTGGGGAGAAAGAGGGGGGTCTCGGGGCAGAGGTTTCGGTCGGGGGTACACGCAGGGAGGCAGAGCACAAGATGTCTGTCACTACTGTCACAAACCAGGTCATTGGGCGCGGGATTGTTATCACAAGCAGGCCAACGCCCAAAGAGGAGGAGCACATCACTACTCAGCTCCCAACCACCAGATGGCGCCACCGGCACCTACCTCTGGCCAGCAGGATCCACCTTGGGCGCCACCAGGTGGATACTACCAGCAATGACACACCCCACAGAGTAATCACACCATAGGGGGAGGAGCAGACCCTATGGTGAAAATGAGGGTCATGAATAAAGACCTATCATTCCTCGTGGACACTGGAGCTACCTATTCAACCCTCAATGAGCAGGGATTTGATGAACATGCCAGTGCGGACACTGTGTCTGTGATCGGTTTCGCTGGGGTGCAACAAAAACTGTCTCTAACTGAACCTCTCGTAGTAACAGCAGGACTTCAAACAGTGACACATCCATTTGTTCTGTCCACACGTGTACCTGTCAACCTGCTTGGAAGAGACTTGTTAAAAAAACTTGGTGCAACGATAATGTGTGAACAAACTGGTTTACGTGTTACTTTACCAAGTGGTGTGACCTGGACTTGTTCTGCTTCTTCCTCCTCTTTGTCATCACAGTGCTTGGTACAGCCGATACATGAGGAAGTAGCTGACATCTACTGGGCGTTGCTGCGCCCCGAGACACCTGAACACACTGGACTTTACTCTGCCTACTTGTTGTGGAGGCCATGGCTTGATGCTCTGTGTCCCTATGTCCCACCTCTAGATCCATTACATGTCACTCTCTTTTATGACCGTGATTCTGATGATTGCTACAGGGAGCATTTTGCTCAGCACTTGCAGGACACTGAGTGGCCATTAATATCAGACCGGCTTATAGTTGGTCCACAAGGCGTGGCTTCTCACGTCACCCTCACACCATCTCAATTGGAGTGGTACATGATGTCGTCTGAAGCGATCCCACACGTCTCATTAGCTTTAGCTCCCACACATCAGGCTAAAGACTTGGGCCCAATGGTGAAGGCTGCTGTCTCTGCCACAGATTGGGTCCCAACACAAATACCTCAGCTCGCTTACTCATCATCAACCGACTGCTATAGCATTGACTTAGCTGTTCATGATGTAGGTAAGCTAGACCATGAGGTGATCTCCAGAGACCATGGCAGAGAAAAAACTGACCATTCAGATGTTCCTCATATGTTAGACACACTTCCTGCATCTCTCTGGTCTCAGGGACCTGAAGATGTAGGTCATGTTAAATGCCCCCCAATCTCTTTTGAACTGACCCACAACGAACCTATATGGTTGTATCAGTATTCTCATAGACCTGGGGCTGAACAAGGTTTGACTGACACAGTCCAAGGGTTGCTGAGAGCAGGGGTCCTCGAACACTCACATTCAGACTGGAATACTCCCATTCTACCTGTTGAGAAGGCGGGAACTGGAAAGTACAGAATGGTACATGATCTTAGGTCGATCAACGCCATACTTAAGACACCTACGTCACCAGTACCAAATCCCTATGTTGCACTGACCCAACTGACACCGAACCAGAAGTGGATGACCTGCATTGATTTGGCTAACGCCTTTTATTGCCTGCCCTTATCAGAGGACCTGCGTGACATTTTCTCATTCACATTTAACGGTTGCCAGTACAGATACACTCGCTTGCCTCAGGGTTTTGCATTATCGCCAGGCATTTTCAATCATGTTTTAAAGAATATTCTTGTACAGCTTCCACTCCCCAGAGGCACCACTTTGGTCCAATATGTTGATGATTTACTGATAGCCTCTGAAACAGCACATGACTGTCTTACAGCCACTCAGGCTGTCCTGCTTCACCTGCATGATGCAGGTTTTAAAGTTAGTAAATCTAAACTTCAAGCAGTTCGTACACAGGTCTCTTTCCTCGGTAGGTTGGTCTCTGCTAATGGTACAACACTTTCACCAGAACACAGGGCGTCTATACTACATCATCCAAAACCCACCACTGTACAAAACATGTCATCCTTTTTAGGTTTAACTGGGTACAGCAGACACTATATACCTGATTATAGTGAACTCACCACTCCACTCAGACAGACGGTAAAAGATCAAGGTAACAGAAACCTGAAAGCAACACTTGTGTGGAACACAGATGCAGAGCATGTGTTTATTAAACTGAAGCAACTCTTGTCCAGAGCAGCTGATTTGGCTCTGCCTGACTACTCCGCCCCGTTTTTTCTTGATGTTTCTGAAGCAGAAAACACTGTTAATGGTGTTCTGTTTCAGAAAAAGGGGGGTGGTAGACAGGTGTTGATGTACGCAAGTGTGCTGTTGGATGGTACTGAGAAGCGTCATCCAACATGTACACAGGCAGCGGCAGGTCTGGCAAGGATTGTTTCAAAAACAGCACACATCGTCATGGGACACCCACTACACATCCTAACGACACACAACATAGTAGCGTATGTTAATTCTGAGCTCTTTACAATGACATCCTTAAAGCAAAGACGCATGAGCAAAATCCTATCAGAACCGAATTTATTGTTCCTGCATGAAGGCATAAACATGGCAGATGGTATGCAAACAACACAGGCACATGATTGTGTGCAAAAAGTGTACGTGGAGGAACGCATTAGACCTGATTTACAGACTGAACTCATACCACATTCGAATATACTCTACACAGATGGTTGCTGCTTCAGGCTTGAGGATGGGTCTTTGAGATCAGGATTTGCTGTGGTACAGCAGAATGGTGATGAGTACGAGGTACTGAGCTCAGGGCAGCTAGAAGGTCATCAGTCAGCTCAAAAAGCTGAAATTCAGGCAGTCGTTGAGGCTTTGAAAATGAGCAAAGGAAAAGAGGTTACAGTGTACACAGATTCTGCATATGCTTATGGTGTAGTTCATGTACAATTACCACAGTGGAAAAGAGCAGGTTTTCGAACAGCAGGTAACAAACCAATTAAACATGAGGAACTCATTAAGGATTTAGCTGACAGTTTGATGTGGCCAGCAAAAGTGGCGGTTGTGAAGTGCAAAGGTCATGATGTTACACAATCAGACACAGCGGAAGGAAACAGGCAAGCTGACAGAGCAGCCAAGATAGCTGCTGGCTATTTGCCAAGAGTCCAGATGGTGACAGTGGAAGAGGAATGTCAGAAAGTGAATCATTGGGATGAGAAAAATATAGCAGAGGCTCAGACGACAGCCTCCCCAGAGGAAAAGACATTATGGTTTAACAGAGGAGGTCAGAAGAAAGGGGAGTTTAAAGTATGGATAGGACCGAATCAGAAGTGGATCTTGCCTATGACTTTAAAACAGGCAGTATTTCAGGAAGCACATGGATTAGCACACGTGGGATGCAGACAAATGTTAAGGAATCTTCAACAATGGTGGCACCCTCATCTAAAAAATATGGTAACAGCATATGTTGACACCTGTACTGTTTGTTTAAAGTACAACATTCGACCTACAGTAAAACCTGAACGAGGTTCTTTTCCTCTCCTGCACCGACCGGGACAGGAGGTGATTCTAGATTACACTGATATGTTGGAACCTGTTAAAGGGTTCAGATATGTATTGATGTGTGTTGACGCATTTACAGGGTGGCCAGAAGCCATACCTGCAAGAAGAGAAGACAGCAAAACAGTGGTGAAGTTTCTGATTAACCATTATATCCCCAGACACGGTTTCCCAGAAAAAATCAGATCAGACAATGGCACACATTTTAAAAACACAGATCTGCAGGCTGTGGAAAAATGTTAGGCCTAAAACATGCTTTTGGAACCGTGTACCATCCCCAGTCTCAAGGGAAGGTCGAAAGGATGAACCAAAACATAAAACAAAAATTGGGCAAAATCTGTGCACAGACTAAATTGAACTGGGTGGAAGCATTACCAATTGCCTTAATGACCGTGAGAACTTCTGTTAATAATGGAACTGGCTTTTCTCCCTATGAGTTAACTACAGGTAGACCCTTTCCTGGACCAACCGTATGCTCACTGACCAGAGAGGAGGACCGTAAGATGGACCATAAGGTATACTTTGATGAGTTAAAAGCATTAGTGTCTAACTTTACTCAGCAGGTCCACCACAAACAGAGCCTGACAGAAAGACCAGAGGAACCTGGTCTCCCCACCGCAGAGTGGGTCTTGCTGAGGGTCATTAAAAGGAAGTGGCAGGAGCCCAGGTGGACGGGCCCCTATCAGGTGACAGAGAGAACGTCCCACGCAGTCCGCCTCAGAGGAAAGGGGGACGTTTGGTACCACTGGAGCCAGTGTGCGCCTGCCTCAGAGCCAGGAAGAGCGAGAGAGCTGGCAGAAACCATCTAAAGTCGTAAAATTGGACATTCATGTCAAGGTAGACCAAAGCAGCCTGGTGTAGTTGCGTGCGGGCCCTGAAGGACTTTGTTTGAGTGGGTCACCGGGTGCTGGAATAGCCACATTTAGTACAGACACCTAGAAACGACAAAAACACGACATCTTAGAGTCTCACACTTCACGAAGAAAACTCAGAGACATAGGAGGAACGGTCTCTGAGCACCCCAGGGTATGCCCTGAGTACTTGTGATTGTAACAATATTGTATGACAGGTGTACTAACCATTTTTCTCTTATCTTTTAATTGTAGTTTTGATTTAGAGCGCATCCATTTATTAACTTAGCTTGAAAGTGATAAGTATATTCAGTTTGTAACGTTAAAAAGAAATATCTATAATCAATTATAAGCAGTATATTAACAGAGTGTTATTTTGTATTCATTTTGTGTTAAAGGAACTGCTTGCCTGGCTGTCTGCTGAGGAAGTCGCTGTGCGAGACATCTTCATTTATTGAGTACAGTTTCTGTTTACAAGATCAAAATGCGGTGGCCACCAAAGCACGTGGTGATAGGGATAGGTGTTTTGTCATCCATCGTGTTGTCACTCATTTTCTCTTTTGAATATTTCTGCATTATTCCCGGTTTACCAGAGTGTGAGCAGACTGGTGAAACAGGCAGGGTGCGAAGGAGTGTGACACCACACAGTCATGAAAGATGCGTATGGCCTTCCGGTGCTGAAAGTAGAGTATCCCAAAGACACCACTACTACCCTAAGCCTGCCAATCTGTGACATGTTTTATTGTACGGATTACCGTATTGCGAGTGCAGCCTTTTATATTTGTCCATGTCCCAATCCATCCAGATGTTCGTGGTGCCATGAGTGGAATTATGTCACGTTGTATTCGGGATCATGGAAACCTGATATGTCTGGACATCAGACTAATTACAGAGATTGGTGGAGGGCGCATGCCACCTTGGCAAAAAATAACAGATACTTGTTATTGTCCTTTCAGTATGTTCGTACTTGGAATAAGTTAACCAGAATAAAGCGTGAGATGATCTACACCTTGGTGACGGAACCCATTTATGTGCTTGTAGCCGCGGATGTCGCTGGCAAGGACCCTTTCCGGGTGTTACAACTTGCTCTTACAGAGTTGCCAGTCCAAGACCCTACTCCTCCTCCGACCCAGGAGTCATCGCTCCCAATGTCTATGCGAATTGATAGTGTTGACTATACCAGCTTAACCCCTGTGGATGTGATTGCTATGTCCACTGGCTATACTGACTCTAACATTTGGTTAGCTTGGCTCGCTGAGGCTGCTAGACAGGCTTCTTTGTCTGAATGTGTAGCTTGTGCTGCAGCTCGACCGAATTTGTACACCCAGCCAGCTCCATTACACCTAGAGGACGCTTGGGGATTTCATTGCATGTTAAGTCTGACTATGAGAAAATATACTAAGAATTGCACTACATTAGATCAGGTGTTCCCAATTATTTCTAATATAACCAAATTAGGCTCGTTTACTCCGGTAGAACGATTTGACTATTACTGTTTTAATTACACCTCAATTGCAAATAAAAGAGTTGCCTTAGGACAAATTCAGGATGAATGGTGTAATAACACGCAACAAAATGTCTCTGACAACACCCGTGTGGGTAAGGTGGCTCGCGCTGATCTGTATTATTATTGTGGTGGTAGACGTTTACTAACACATATCCCTCAGGATTCTGTGGGATTGTGTGCATTAGTACGCTTAGCTGCATCGTTAACCTTGATTGGCCCTCGTTTGGAAGTTTTAAATGACACCTCCATCTCTCCCAGTAGGAAGAGACGTTCAACGCATAATTTTGACCCCACTGTGGGCTCCACTACATATATTGATGCCATAGGAATCCCTCGGGGAGTTCCTGATGAGCACAAATTAGTAGATCAGATTGCGACAGGTTTTGAAAATTTACCTGTTGTTTCAGCATATTTCCCAATTACACCAAATAAAAATGTTGACCGAATAAATTACATACATTACAATGTCATGCGTCTGTCCAATCTTACCAGAGACGCTGTTGAGGGCTTAGCGGAGCAACTAGCTCCAACTTCTCTGATGGCTGTACAAAATCGAATGGCTCTAGACATGATTTTAGCTGAGCGACAAGGAGTGTGTAGTATGTTTGGTGAGTTATGTTGCAGTTTTATACCAAATAACACGGCGCCTGACGGTAAGGTCACTAGGGCCCTAGAAGGCCTGCGCACCCTCTCAAACGAGATGAAATCCCACTCTGGTGTAGATAATCCTCTTGATGAATGGCTCTTCAAAGTGTTTGGCCCCTGGAAGCAGATGATTGTGTCCATGTTGATGTCAATTGCAGTATTTGCAGCTATTTTAATCACATGTGGATGTTGTTGTATTCCCTGCCTGAGATCCCTGTCAGTACGTCTTATCACTTCCACTTTAGAGAAGCGTGACCCTGAAATAGCTCGTCAGCTCCTAATGCGCAGAGGTTATGAACTTTCTGATTTTGAGATGCAACCACGCCGGCGCAGAGAAG
>NW_023620282.1:0-7071 GCF_014905685.2 Nematolebias whitei
AGAACCCGTTTAATGTATGAATATATCTCAGTATATGTCATACTACATCTGGTGGCCCGTGACGGTTCATAAATGACTGTGTATTCGTGTAAAGATTGATTTTACATGTTGGCATGAAAAATAACAGAGTGTTTGCTGTGCTGGAACGCAGCGTGCTGGAGCTGCGCGCTTGGCTGAAACGCTACATGTTTACGCTGGCGATGTTTTGAAGCTGAACTTGTGAGCCAAAAAGTCTTTTAAAAGCTGAAATTGTACGTCTGTTGTGTGTAACATAAGCTGGCTTTGAGCTGTGGAAACGCTTTATTCTGTTTAAAGACGGTCCAGACGCGGTTCTGGTTCCGGCTCGGTTCTGAGAAAGATCGAACGAGTTGTTTAAATAGCTAGAAAGACGTTTTTGAGACCGGAGCGCCGACTCCGTGCAGCTGGGAGCTTATTGATTACACTTGTAACAGAAAAAAAGTGCATTTTGACAGTTTAAAAGACGAAAAAAGTTGACGGACTTGTTCAGATAAATCTAACATGCTAGCTGGGAAAACGGTTCGTGATTGGTTGGATTAGCTGCTGTGAAGCGCTCTGATTTGCTGAGAAGTAAATGACGTGCCTACGTCATTTCCTCTCACCCCCGTGCTGCTCTGTCATTGGTAAATTCAGTCACGTGACCCGGAAATGAAAACTCGTTTTCATAGGGAATAAAATCTGCTTTTTAAAGTTCAAAAACGCTTTAAAAGCTGTATTCTGATGCGCTGCTTTAGTTCTTCGAAGTCTAATTGCTAAAATTTTGCCACGTTTGTGTAAAAAATCCGTTCAGAAATGTTGGTTTTAACCGAGTCTAGCCGATGCTAATTTTAAGCTAACAGCTAACGACCGGACGCCACAGGAAGTCATAGCGACTCCTACTGGACAACACTAACAGTGTCTGAGTTAAAATTATTAAGGTTGTACTGCCACCTCCTGGGAAACTTGAGATCACAGGTTTCACTTCGCTTTCTAGGTTATTTTAGTGAAATTAAAAACGTATTTTCTTTCTGAAAGGCATTTTTGAGTTAATAAACGTTCCTCAAAGCTGAATAATCACTGTTATCTTGCATTTAAAAAGTTATTAAGGTATTTATGCAAAGAGGCATTTACCAAACACATTTTTATTCACTGGTAATTCCTTAAGGAAAAGGTACAAAATAAAAATTAGAAACTTTTTAAAAAAGAAACAGTTACAGATATTCACAGAGTTGAAAAAAAGTTTACTCATTTGCTAAAAGATAATGCACGTTTAATTGATAAATCACTAAATAAGAGTAAATATATCAGACAAAGAGACTTTTCTGATTTTATTTATTTTGAAAAAACCTAAAACATTAAATTCTCCTATTTAATTTTTAAATAGAAGAAAAATGGCAAACGAAGAAGGAGAAGAGCATCCTTTCGACCCCCAACCAAATGATGATATCATTTTGGGGGCCTTACATATTTTAACAACTCCACTTATTGGCAAGCAAATACAGCAATTAGAACAACTCGATGAAATTCAAAGAGAACAAGAGCTGAGAAGTCTGGCAGCAGGAACATTAGTGTCAGAGAGTAAAAAGTCTAGCCAGGAACGGTTAGCAAAAATCTCTCTGCTTCTAAAAGCAGAATTGGATGAACTGTCGGAACGCATTGTCTCACTGTCTAAAACACATGAGAGGGAGCTCTCAGATATGCAGGCGTTATTACAAACTCAATCTTATGACAAGATTAGTGAAAAAGACCGTCAATACCAAGCTGCGTGCTCAGACAATGAACAGCTACAAAAAGAGTTGCAGCTCGCAAAAATGGAGCTGGAAGAACGCAGAATGGATAAACACACATTACTGGAGCTATATATGCGTTTACAAAGTGATTACCAAACGTCCCAGGAACATTTAAAAAAATGTGAGGAGAAACTAAAAGCAGCAACAGATAAAGGTAATGAAGAGGGGCAAGGTGGTCTGGAATCTAAACCAGACCCTGAACAGAGTCGGGATAATACACCAAAACCTCAACGACCTTTTTACTCACCCGGTGCTTTTAGACCCATCCAAACACCTACACAAACGGGCAGAGTAACACCCCCACTACCGACCACGCATGTGAGACCATTGATATCTTCTCCTTCAATGGATGATTTGCAAAAAATCTCAAAATATGTACAACGCTTTGTACCTGGACCGATGGGCTCATCTGGAACAAAAGCGTACCTCAGAGATCTTGAGTTCAGATTGAGATCTTATCCTAATGCTACGGTAGAGGATAAGATCAGTCTGATACGGCTCACTTCAGACAGAGAGGTGTTTACCTTCATCGAGCGTCTACCTGATGCAACAAGAAAGGATTACAACCTTCTGTGTGAAGCTTTGATCAGAGAGTACGACTCCTGCACAGGACCAGCTGGGTACCCAGCCGCAGAAAAGGTCACGCAGGGTAAAGCTGAACATCCAAAAGTTTATTACAAAAGAATCTTCCAAGCTTATTTTGGTAACAGAAATGAAACCGGGATGGAAGAAGAAGAAGGTTTTAAATTTGTTTTCAGCAAAAATCTCCACACTGACATACAAACGTCAGCGCAAATGATGGCAAATTTCAGAGAAAAATCCATCAGTGAGATTAAACAGTGCGCTGTGAATGTGTTTGAGGCACGTTCTCATGCCAAGATGCCCATAGAAGTGTTTCCTGGTGTAAAGGTTAAACCCCACTCCCTAGAATTGGAAGGAAGGCGTTCATCGCCACCTCCTCCTAAAAAAGGCGAGAAAAGGCAGTATTTTCAAACTAACAAACCGCATCATGAAGGTGCACGCTGGGACAAAAAGGCTCCTCCTTCAGAGGACGAACGTGATTATCGTAAATGGGACCAGCGGAGGACGCAAAAATATGGGAACCGAGAGGACCCATATTATCAGGGGACGTCCGGAAAGGAACCCCAAAAAGACGTACCTAGCCGCCTCCCACCTCGGACGAAACGTCCCGAGGCGAAAAAATCACAAAAGTTCCAGAAAAAAGGCCCTACACCTCTGAGCTCGGAAGAGACAGAAAAATTGCGCGAAATGTTAGAAGATTTGAAACACACTGACAAGGGAAGCCGACCAAAAGCACTTTGCAGTGAAGTAATCACTACTACATCACTGGGCGCGAATGACAACACTACAGATGTCGGTGAAACACACCAAGACATTGCTGTTGTTGCCTCCAACAACCCCTCATCGGAAGAAGGGGGGGTAAACACACACACAAACGATGACGAGTCATCGCAAACTGAACACGCAGAAACAGCTACAGCTGTGCTGACGGTTCAGACAAACCAAGATTACACAAGCACTTCTGAACGCATGAAGAAGCGTCAGAAAAAACCCAAGAGGTTTCTGTGTAACTTTATCAGAAAGGGGGCCGCCAAAAAGGCGTACCTGTCAGTAACACTCGAAGGTGTCCTCACACACGAAGCACTTATGGACGGTGGAGCAGACATAACAATTATGTCAGCTAAACTGTTCGAGGAGCTGAGGACAGCCGCAGCCGAGAAAAACAGGATAATACCTCTATCTGATTGTGCTATAGAAATGCAGGGTCTCTCAGAGGAGAAAACAACCCTGACAGCTATAGCAATGGTTCACATGCAGATTGGCAATATGACACTGTACCACCCAGTACACGTGTCTCGTGTTGACTCATTCCCATTTTTGGTTGGCCAGGATTTTATAAATCGCTTCAACGCGATTATAGATTATGGTGATCAAACAATGTGGACAACAGTGAACAAACCACTGCCAATAGATACGCCTCCGGAGTGTGACACAGACTGCCCAACAGCAGGTACCGCGGAAGGCACAAAGGACTCCTCAGCCGAGGACACGAGCCCGGTGAGTACTCCTCTGACATCATGTGAAACCAAAGAGACCCACCAAGTGGTCCAAACTCTGACCCAACAAGACAGCCTCCTCTGTGAGCTGGAGCAGTCAGAGTCCACCAAACACTACCTACCACTGGTAGTTAAAGGTGTAGAGATCCAAGGGTCCCACACCAACGATGCTGTTCTGTCTCTGTGGACAGATAAATCAGCAATTAACCGAGCTTTCTACGAAACCTTGGTTCACAAACACGTTGGTCTGGAACTAATTAAAAAAGCTTTCCGCTTTCCATTAGTTCCCAATAGTTCACAGGTAATGACCGCAGAAGGAGTCATTAACCTAAAACTGAACTGGAACCAACGAGAACTGGTTCACCCATTTCTCGTTATCAAAAACTTACCACATGCATCCTACATAGGCTCTGACATTTTGGTAAGGTTGGGTGTCCGCGTGGACACCATCAACAAGGTGCTGTGGTCCCTAAAACCAGCCACAAAGGATCCTCCTGTGCTAGACACAGCAAACCTTAAGGCTGGGCAGACCATTCCAGAGGCCTGCCAGGTTGCTAGCAACCAAACCACCACAGTACCACCTCAAGTGACTAACCTAATGGTGCGAATCCACATCATAGCTGGACAAGCTATTAGCCATAAACAGGCATATTTTCAACCCTCTCCTACATTTTTCAACTTGGGACTGTCCGTGGAAGCCACGAACCAGATGAGTCTTGACTCCAGGACCACATCTATTGCTGTGTGTAACACGGGCATGGATGAGGTGCTGATCCCAAAAAACACTATGCTAGGATGGTTGATTTCAACTGACTTTCATGATTTTGAACTAGGCATTCCATTTCTGGGAGGACTCCCAGACAACCTGGTACCGAGTCAAGAAGCTGGGCCAGTATGGTTCACAAAACCAACACAGGCCATAGCCCTTTTCTCAACCAATGACGTCGACCAAGGACCTCAAATCTATGGTGTCTTACCCATAGACAGGCCCGACGACTCAGAAAGGGACTCATTGACTCTCCCCAAGGAGCAAAAACCCTTATCAGTCTCATCACAGATTGATCAGGTGGTCGCCCAAGCCGACGCTCTGACATCTGATCAAGAAAGAGACAAACTTCGCCAAGTTCTTCTAAAATATGAAAAGTCATTTTCAACTGACTCAACAGATTGTGGGTTGACCTCACTCCACGCAGTGAGAATCCCAACCCCACCCAACGCACCGCCAACATTTGTCAGACAATACAAGATCCCTCTGGCGGCACACCAGCCTGTCCAGGAGATCATTGATGACCTTTTGGTCAAAGGTATAATCAGACAATGTAATAGCACCTACTCTGCGCCTCTATGGCCAGTTTTAAAACCAAATGGTAAGTGGAGACTTACCATAGATTACAGAAAGCTAAATAAACAAGTACCCTTATCCAGGTGGCCAATGACTCAGCTCCATCAGGGACTGCCAAAGGTCACCGATGGTAAGTACTTCTCGACCCTCGACGTCGCCTCTGGTTTTTGGACCATCCCTGTGCGCGCCGAGGACCAACACAAACTAGCTTTCACTTTTGGCAGCCGACAATACACCTTTACCAGGTGTCCCTTTGGCTACGCTAACTCACCTGCAGAGTTCAACATCTTTTTGAACAAAGCATGTCCAGACGCCCACGAGCATGGGACACTGATCTACGTGGACGACATCCTTTTGAGGCAGCCAACACTGGATTCTCATTTGGCTGAGATCGACCACGTCCTAAATCAGCTAACAACTGCTGGTGCTAAAATCTCACTGTCAAAGTGCCAGTGGTGCAGAACCAAAGTGGACTACGTTGGCCTCTTAGTAGGTCCAGACGGAGTACAACCACAATTGACTCGCACCCAAGGCCTAGACAACCTCAAAGTCCCAACCAATCTCAAAGAACTACAGAGTTTCTTGGGAGTGTGTAACTACTCTTGCCAGTTCATAGAGCATTATGCGGATCTCGCAAAACCACTAACTGAACTCTTAAAGAAAGACGTTCCTTTTGTTTGGACTGATACACAGCAACAGGCAATGAACGCTCTCAAAGACAGGTTCAAGCTAGCCCCATGTCTAGTCTACCCAGACTACAACAAAGAGTTCTACTTGGAAGTGGGCTTCTCAACTCACTGCATGAGTGCAGGTCTGTACCAAATACACGACAAAGACAGGCGTGTTGTGGCCTACGCCAGCAAAACAATGGCAGGCCCTGAATTACGGTATTCAGACTGTGAGAAGGCTCTATTGACCACTGTGTGGGCAGTGAAACATTTCTCTTGCTATATTGGTGGACAGAGGATTATTGTTGAGACACAACACCAGCCAGTAACGTTTCTGAACAGCCAACGCATCAGAGATGGTGTGGTGACAAACTCACGCGTTGCAACATGGCTTATGGCACTTCAAAGTTTTAACCTAGACATCCGCTACGGTCAAAATAAGAAGTCGCACTTGGGCACTGATTTGGCAATCTGCCAAGAATGTACACAGGATGTACCAGCCACCCAACAGCCGGTTGTGAGCAAACCCTCAGCTGCTGAGGACCCAAATCACCACTTCTTTGATAGCAATATCTGCAAAGATATGGCAACAATGTACGTGGATGGATGCTCATTCCACCACGAGACAATCTGCAAAGCAGGTGTTGGAGGAGTTCTCCTCCAGGACCAAGAACAGGTCACATTTGGCTATAAATTAGGCTCTCAGTCTTCTCAGTACGCTGAAATAGCAGCAATCCTAATAGCCCTATGGATGGCAGTGGAACGCTCCATCCAGACGCTAGTCATCTGCACTGACTCTAACTATGCTCGACTCAGTTTCTTGTGCCATCTCGCTCTGTGGAAACAGAACGGTTTTCTCACAAGCAACATAGAAATACAGGTCGATCGATCCTGAGACTTTCTTTCTTGAATTAATCAAGTGGAAAAGACAATTCTCTATGATCATTACTATTTTACAAATGTTTGATAATCAAATTGTGTTAGTTCACTCAATGTTTACAGGTTGAAGAGAACTACTCATTTTTATCTACTTAAACAGTAGTAATGATTTTTATTCCTCATTCAAAGAAGAAATCAGGGTAATATGCATTTCTTGATTTTTCTGTCTTCAATGAGCAAATTTGTAAGTGTGTTAAAGTTCGAGCTTCAGTCAACTAAAAAGTTTACTGAAAAGAAATGTCATGTTTAACTTTTAC
>NW_023620283.1:0-7070 GCF_014905685.2 Nematolebias whitei
GGACCTTTAATGTAAAATCACATTATAACATCCATCTTATCTTTACAGCTTCTTCTGTTTGTTTTCACTTCAAACTGACTTCCAAATAACATAAAGTGCTTGTTCACGACAGAAAATACAGATTTAAATAAGCACTTCATTTTATTTTGAAGTCAGCTCGAACACAAACAAACCAAAAATAAAACACCTACAATAAACTCAATGATTTGGTGTTTTTGACTGGAAATCTTTACAGTAAAAGTACATGAGCTGCTTAAACCAAACATGTTCCACCTGCCAAAACCCAAATGTTAACTAGAGACACAATCAGTCGATAACATGCATGTTTTTGGTCTTTGGGAGGAAACCAGAGTACCTGGAGAAAATATGATTAACAGGTTAGTAGAAAAGTTATATGTACTCATTTACATGTAGTTGAGCAATTACATAATAATAACGATAATAACAAGATAAAATGAATATAATAGAATGTTAGAATAAAGAAATGAATAAATAATACCAAAATAATTACAATAACAAGTGAAAAAAAAGAAGAAAAAAAAAAAGACTAAAATAAAAAAAACAATGATTAAATAATTTTATACTGCGATTTTTTTTTACTATAAATAAATAAATACAGCAAGTCTTTTCCTACACGCACGAATAATGTGCGGTGATGTGAATCGTGTTGCTTCTCACCAAGAACAGCAGGCTGTTGTGAGCTGCTCGGTGAGGGGGATGGCGCAGGGGCAGAAGAAGACGGGACGCTTGGCGGGTCAGAAACTGCATTTTCTGCCGAATCTTCACAGTGCGGAACATATTCTGGATCAAAATAAAGTGACAAACAGAAACAGAGTTAGCATTGAGCAAAGTAGCATTGATGCTAACCAAAGGAGCACTTCATGGCCAATAGCATCAGCCTCTTTTATTTGTTCAAAATATGCTCAAAACTGATGGCATTAATAACTTAAAATATGCTTAAATTTAGAATAAACCCCTTGTCTTCCATCATAGATTCCAGCCGAGCTGTGGCTGTGTCCAGGCTACTCACTCTCCCATTGCTAGCAGGGCGATTACCGTAGATGGCATCCATTACATCAAAGTATTTCCAACTTCGTCCATTGGAACCGCTCCTGCCATTATAGTCTTTTACCATGCTGTAGTCGCTTTTCAGTTTTTTTAGTTTTTCGTGGCATTGCTTCGGTGTACGATGGTACCCCTGCAAAATCATCCGCTCCGACAATTCTTTAAAAATCTTTTCATTGCGAGTCGATCCGTCCAGCTCCCTCTGAACATTTTCCTCGCCCACCAAGCACAAAAACGCCTGCACTTCTGTGTTGGTCCACGGTGTTGACATTATTAGTTTGTATATTGTGTCCTGCAGATCCTGCGACTGAGAGTTTTAGCGGGCTGGAGAGAAAATGGCGGATTGTGGAACGTTTTCAGTTTGAGTGACTCCGCCCGCGACTCCGCCCCCGACCAATCAGTGACCGACAGTGTTCTGACATCACGTTTTAGTACCTACTCGTTCTGGTTAGAACCCCAGAGCCAAGGGTCCTGAAAATAGTAACAGGTCCCAAGTACCGGTACTAATGGAAAAACCTCAGAACCGAGCCAAGTCGGGTCCAGTCGGCCCGTACTGGTACTAATGGAAAAGGGGCATAAGTCACACAGATATACTTAACTGCCCCAGCAAATGACTCCTGTTTTACTCCACAATAGACTACAGCACAGAGATCAAACTTAACTGATGCGGTGACTCCTGCAGTAAAATTAAACTGTATAAACCCAATGGACGTAGATCTCTTTGCCCGTCTAATCTCACTGTGTGGGTTCACCTGAATCTGAACATCATCCAACACATCTGCAAACTCTGTTTTACCTGTTTCTCTTCTGGACATGGAGTGAAAATTCTCATCACAGGACCAGTTAACATTATTGCAAACAACCACAGAAGAATCTATCTTAGCTTTAGTTTCACACCACAGGATGAGGCCTGTGATTAAAGTAATTCCCAAAAGAGTTACCACACTTAACCTGATTACTCTGTAATTATTTTTTTTCTAATCTGGTTCCCTAAAACATGTAATTGTAACAGTCCATATCCCCTTTTATGTAATATTCTAAATCTTTGATTTTGTTCTCAAGTTGTATCATGGACTTGGAATAGGTGGTTGATGCTTCACAGCTGGAGATGAAGGTTCAACGTCATCCTGGACTGTTGCTGCCACGTTCAGTTCAGCCAAGTCCTCTCGTACCTGCTGTAAAGTGCGTTGAGCAGGGTCAAAACTTTTAACACAGTGTGTCTTATGAATCCAATTACTGAGCTTATCCTCAGTCAACCAAACTTTTATACAATGAGATGTTACTGCAGCTACTTTGTAGGGACCTTGCCACCTGGGTTCTGTCCAGTTGAACCGAGCCACCTTCCGTAGAATCCAGTCACCTGTTTCCACGAGGGTACAGTTTGGTTCTCCCTCTTGAGACTGGATCTCCTGGATCTGTTGAGAGATACTCATCACAGTATTATTAAGCTTCTTCATGTACTCTGATATGTCATGATGTTGTATTTGTAACATAGTACTTTCTGAAGGCAAAGTATGAGTAAAAGGACATGGCATTCTCCTTCCTGTGAGTATCTCATGTGGGCTTACATTCAGAGTAGTATTTGGGGTCGACCTTAGATTAAACAGAACAATGGGAAGAGTTTCAGGCCATTTTAATTTTGTGTCTGCGCAGACTTTTGCCAATTTTTCCTTGAGTGCGGTTAGCGCGCTCTACTAACCCCTGGGAAGCTGGATGATACACAGCTCCAAACTTATGTTGAATGCCAAATATCTTTTCAACTTTTCTCAGTTCCTCATTTGGAAAATGGGTTCCATTATCTGATCTGGGCCGCAGGGACTCCAAATCTGGGGATTAATTCCTTCGTCAACCACTTTATGACTTCTTCCGCCTTTTCAGTTTTTGTTGGGACAGCTTCAACCCATCTAGAGAATGGGTCCACACACACAAGTAAATATCGTTTCCCATGTACTCTATTTTCTGCTCCCATATCAGAAAAATCAATAACTATCTCTCTCCATGGTGCATGAGGTAGAGGAAAACTATCAAGTCCAGTCTTAAGTGCAGCACTTGGGTTATGATGACAGCATATTTTGCAAGTTTGTACAAAATACTTAGCTATATCTGTCAACTTGGGATGCCACCATTTCTGTGATATCAAGTCAATCATCTTTGAGCTAGCACAGTGCCCTCTGCTGTGAGCCTCTTGACACAACATGTTCAACAATCCAGCTGGGGCCACCATCCTGCTCTCATGATTTCTTCAAATTCTGTCAGGACCCTTTTGAGCTCCCCGTTCTAGCCACACCTGTTTTTCAAACGGAGAAGCTGCATTTTGTAATTCTTTAATAATTTTCAGAGTGAATTCCTTATCAAAATACTCTTCAGAATCCTTTTTCTCACGTCTCTGGATCATCTGTGATCTCAAAGTGTAACCTGCAACTGTTTTGGCTGCTTGATCCGCCTGGTTGTTACTATGAGAAATGAAGTTATTTATCTTCTGATGTCCCTTGGATTTAATGACTGAGACCTCTGGGTTCCTGCAACGCATAATACAATTCAAGTAGTTGTTTAAAATGTCTGACTGGCTCTCCAGAAGAAGTGACAAATCCTTTCCTTCTCCAATGGCAAAGATCTACATATACTGCTTGAAAAACATAATCAGAATCTGTGTAGATATTCACCTTTTTTCCTGCTGCTACATGACAAGCTTCTGTCAACGCTTTTAGCTCAGCTAACTGTGCTGAAGCTGGCTGTGGGATAACTTCTGCCTTGATTTCAACAAAACCTCCATCTTTTCCTTCCACAACAGCAAAGGCAGTAACTAATGTTCCCGTTTCATTCTGGTGACTGTGTCCATCACAAAACAATATCATATCTGGATCCATTATGGGATCTTTAAAAAGGTTTTCCTGCAGTCTCATTTACTCTGTGGTGTCACTAACACAGTCATGATCCTGTTTTGTATCAATCTGTGCAGCCATGTTAACACCCTGGCTTGTAAAATGTATGTTTGATTTATGTAGTAACCGTCTAAGATTTTCTGTTCTTTGTGCTGAAAATGTAAAAGCCTGCGAGTCGAGGAAAGACTTCACATCATGAATTGTGTGAACCAAAATTTCATTTCCCATCGTTATATGAGCTGTCTTTAGAACAGCTTTGCCAATAGCCGCTACATGTCGTACACAGATAGGGTGACCGATCTCAACTTGATCTAATTTAGCACTGTAATTCATCAAAACGTGTCTCTTCGAATTAGTCCCTCCCCTTTGAAACAAGACGGCAGTCACAAATCCGTCTTTTTCATCCACATCTAAGTGAAATGGCAAAGAGTAATCAGGACACTGCAGAGAACACACAGCAAACAAAGCCTGTTTAATTTCCACAAAAGCCCTGTCTGCATCCTCTGTCCATTCCAGCGGAGACATATAATTTTTATACCCCACAGCTGAAATTAGGCTTCTCAGAGGAACAACTTTACGACTAAAATCTGGGACAAAGTTCTTATCAAACCCAAAAATTTCATCATCATCCTAACATCCACCGGTTTAGAATGATGTAAAATGGAGCTCTTCTGAGATGGTGTCAATTGTAGACCTGAGCAAGAAATAACCCTACTCAGAAATGTGACTTTAGAACAGCTAACCTGCAATTTATCTTTCGACACCTTGAATCCATACTGAGCTAAACGTCAAAGCACAATATCAGAGGCCTGCATAACATCCTCTGAGGATGTAGCCGCTAAAAGAATGTCATCCACATATTGTAACAACACCACCCCCTGCGGTAATGGCAAATCAGCCAGCACCTGTTTCAAAACATGATTAAAGATGGATGGAGAGTCTACAAATACTTGTGGCAGCCGAGAATAAGTAAATTGTTTCCCCTTATAGGTAAATGCAAACAATTCAATTCAATTCAATTCAAAAATACTTTTTAATCCCAGAGGGAAATTAAATGTTGTTGTAGCTCATTTTCCTTGTTTCATAAAAGAGTTGTTCTAGACGTTGATAGTTGTGGGCGGGAAGGATCTCTTGTGATGGTCCGTCTTATAGCAGATCTGAAAAAACTGGCCACAGATGTTGATCCGTTTACTTGCACTTGGTTGGCCTCCTGGGCTTCAGGATCGCCTGAATGTTGGGCAGAAATCCTCCCAGGGCAATGGCCACTCCTCCCAGCAGCTTGTTGAGCTCCTCATCGCTGCGGACAGCCAACTGTAGGTGCTGATGGACGATCCTGTCCTTCCACTGTCATGAGCCGTGTTTCCTGCTAGTTCCAGGATCTCAGTGGTCAGACACTCGAGCACAGCTGGCAGGTAGATGAAAATGCGTCCACAGAACATCCTTTTCATCTCATTTGAAATTTAGGGCTGTAGTTGAGATACTACTTGAGCTTTTGAGATGTTAATCAGCTGCTGTTGGTTGTAGAAACTGCCTTGTTGCCATGGTTACGCATCATAACAAATGTCCAAAACGAAAAAAGTTTCAGTAAAAATCCTTCCAGCTGCACAGCATCCGATACCAGAGGAAACAATCATCCAAAAAAATGTGATTTACATCCAAAAAAAGAGGAATTAAAGTTTCCAAAAGCAAAATCTCAGAATGAAAGTAACAGAGCTGCTCCAACATGCAGCCACCTTGAGCGGCGCAAACAGATCCCTCGACCCCTCCTCCAATGCGACAGAAAAAAAAAGCGTTAGCCAGATCAACACAACTAAAGAACTTATGCTCCGGTTGAATTGCATTCATCATAACGTATGGGTTAGGAGTACCATAATTAGTAGGCACATGACTTTATTAATGGGCCTCAAATCATGGACCATACGATAATCAGATTTACCAGGTTTAGGAACAGGATTAAGAGGTGTATAAAAAAGTTAAATCTGGTCCTCTGGACATTCAAAAACAACAAAACAAAGCAAATCAACAAAAAAATGTAGAAACGTTTCGTCTCTCGTCCGAGAGACTTCTTCAGTCTGAGGTGCTGTATTCAGCTCAGTCTCTTAAATAGCACCTTCTTAGAGTGGATCAACCAGTTTTGCTGCTGACAACCAAAACCAGCTCATCACATGCTCAAGAAGGACCATCAGCCTAACAATGGATCATTAGCACACTGATGGCTGTTTACTGTTCACAGAGGGCTGAGTGATACTAGCAATCACAACATTGTAAGAGGGGGACAGTTGAACCCGGAGGCCTCCACCCCTGTTTAATGATGGACGGTTTCTTTTCACAAAGATGGCCTCCTTTACTCCTCTCTCAAACCATTGTTCCTCTCTGTCCAGGATGTGAACATCTTCATCCCTGAAAGAGTGACCGCTGGCCTGGAGATGAGTGTAGACCGCAGAGTCCTGGCCTGATGATGTTGATCTTCTGTGCTGGGCCATCCTTTTGGCCAGTGGCTGTTTTGTTTCCCCGATGTAAGACTGATCACAGCCCTCCTGACACTGAACAGCATACACAACATTGCTCTGTTTGTGCCGGGGGACTGGATCTTTGGGATGAACCAGTCTTTGCCGTAATGTATTTTGGGGTTTAAAAGCCACTGAGACGTTATGTTTAGAAAATAAACAATTTGCTTTGTTTTGTTTTTTTTGAATGTCCAGAGGACCAGATTTAACTTTTTTATATTTTTCTACCTGGATTATTGAGCATGCATCAGGAGATTAAGAGGTGTGTTCCAGCGTGAAACGGTAGGTAGCAACACCTCAGCTGCTAACAATCCTTTAATTGTTTGCTCAATACCTACAATCTGCTCATTTCTGAGTTGATATTGATGTTGGAAAATAGGAACTGTTCCTGGTTTCAGAGTAATTGAGACAGGTGGGACACTCAGCAAACCTACATCCGTAGAGTTCCTGGCCCAAAGTGTATCAGGCAAACTGGCTAACAGTTTGTCCATATCAACATGATCTGTGTTTTCTCTGCCATGTGTTCTTGGCAGAAAATGTTTCTCAGGCACCAGTAATGTAAACGATCTGTGTGTGATCCTGTAAGTGTCAGTCTCTGGAGAATAATGTAAGAGAG
>NW_023620284.1:0-7064 GCF_014905685.2 Nematolebias whitei
TCATTCTACAGATAAAGGCACAAATATCACGGTTATCCCTGTTCTAGTGGACACCACAGTCAATAACGAAATTAACATATGTCTAATACTTAAAAATTATCATATGTCTAACACTTATTAGATATGTCAATCTTATTTATCATATTATTATACCATAACATTCATATATATTTTTGTTTACTAGATTGTTCAAATAACATTCATATCAAGTTAGATAATTTCTCCTCCCCATTAATCATTCAAAATGTTTTCTCTAATCTGGAATAGTTTTCTCCATCTTCAATCATCCTTCTGTCTTTAAGGGACTCTCATAAGAAATGTTTTATACCACCAGTGCATTTGTATTTAATGTTTTTCAGTCTACACCCTAGATCCATCACTGCCTGTCCTTCAAGTTTAACACTTTTGTTAAATAACCATTATATAAAAGAGTGTTCTCTGTCAAGGACACCCAACCTCCATAGAAATATACCACCACAACTGCCTATAATCTACCAATATATCCATCACAATACTCCCCAAATACTTTTACCCTGGTTGGTTCAATTCCACAGACATGTTCGAGTTCCCCCATCTTTTAATTAAAGCCTCTTTTTTTTCCTGCATACCTCTTAATTGGAAGGATCAGCTGGTCTCTCGACAAAATTGATCAACTTCTCCCGACAGGAGTCAGGGTAAGGAGGACCCTCTACCTTTAAGGAACAAATTGGATTCATGATGACAACTAGATTCTACTGTTTGAGTTGGTGAAATCTGGTTGTCTACAAATTCGTGTGGAGGTGTTGAAGCTTGACAGTGCTCCGGCTGAATGTGGAGTTATGACAGGGAATTGGAGCAGCTGTTATCAGGACTGTGATCTCCCTGGCAGCACTCATTAATGGTGGAATAATCTGGAGAAGCTGTGAGCTCGGCTTTTGGAGTAAAGGATCAATTCGGCTGTTTTGGAGTTTCCATCAGAGAATATGTACAGCAAGACTTTTAAGGCAGAAACAACAATTCATGAGTTCTGCCTGACCCAAACTGTGGCCTTGATGCCGGACTTATCTCAACTCTTCCTGGAATGTTTTGAAAACTACAAAGATGCTTTGACTGTTTCCTCACCCCTCCCTTCCCCAAGGCCGTGGACATGTAACAGAACCTGAACTGAGCTGAAGATGAACGTCACGTCTTATCTGGACAAAGGCTGGGGGTGGGGTGGGGGTGGGGTCTCTGGACTATGCTATGACTTTCCCTTAAAAATTCAATGTTTTCACCGCCTATATGTTCATGTATAATGTCTGTTTATGTTGCTTTGCTGTGATAGTTTTTTTTGATGCCTCAAATTGTGCCCTGTCTAGGACATGGTGTGAGAGATCTTTTTTTTTATACCGTCTCTCCTCGTGTTTTCTTTCCTTTTCTTATCTAAGCAAAATATTATTCTGAATAAGAATAAGAAGGCCGCGCTAATTATTTATAGCCGCAGCTTCATGCACTCCGCCCATCTTCGGACGACTGTACGTACATATTTGCGTTGTATCTCGGTGCAATGCCAATAAAGTTTATTCTGATTCTGATTAATTCACTTTAATCTGTAACAACTCAAAATCCTGCAATAAAATAAAATAAAAACACAGGGCTCCAGTCTGTCTCTGCTCTAGACAAAAACGACACTATGATCCACACACATGATACTGTGATAAATGAAAAACATCTTTGACCTGTCACATTATCTTAAGAGAGAAGGTCTTTGTGTGTTCATATACTCACATCAACTTGAGTGCGGAGATTTATGTTTTCTGTCTGGGCTCCCAGGTTGAACTGTACCTGTTGGTCTTTAAAAGTTATTTAAAATAAAATCATGTTAATATAAAAAGGTCACTTACCAATTTTTACTTGATGTATGATGATTCCTCCACCTTAGGTTTTTATAAGTCTGCGTACATTTGCTGTTATTTAAGTGACCCTGTACTAGGCAGCTGTGCATATTAGTTTTCACTCTTAAATATCTGTAAAGTAACTTATATTAGTTCCACATTAACAAACACATACAATCATTCATACAGCAGATCCTCACACTCCAACATCATTCATGCAACAAATATACATGGCATTAACACTGTTATATTTCCCTACACCTGCCTAACTAAGGTTCTTGTCTGTACCTCAACTTATAAAAACATATTTCCCTCACTGCCTATTCTCAAGAGCTATCTGTCCCTCAACGTTAATGAATCCATATCCTCATCTGCAAAACTCCAATCCAGCAAAAAACGTTGTACTCTCTTTTGACAATGAAAATAATCTTTATCTGTCCCTCTCTGCCTGATCTAAAGATTTCTAATTATCCCTATATTAACCATCCATATATTCATCTTTTAGGTACCTCTTCTAGACATTTCCTAGGGATCATTCTTCTTCTAGAAACTTACTAGGGATCATTCTATAAATTGGTGTACTTTAAAGATTTTGCCGTTCAAGCTAGCACATCCCTGACCGAAAATAGACGAGAACAAAAATTTATATAAAAAAATATATAAAAACAGCTACGTCGCTCAAGGATGCACAGCTGGTCAGTCTGTATGTCTTTTGCTACAGACCTAAAGGAGGCTATCATAAACAGAACCCTGAGGTCATCGCATTTTCCAAGGAGGTAGCAAATTCTCCCCACAGGCACCCAAAACCACGTAAGGTTTCTTCGAACTGTCACATGACCACACCACTTGACGCTGTCCAGACGTCTAAGTTTTAACACGTTTCTAATAAACAGCGACGGGGAATTATACCCGGAACATCTTTTGGACTGAGCACATTTTCTCGTAAATATTCTAACATCAGCAAAAATGATGGCACAATTTTTACGTGGGGCTTTAAACCGCCAGCCACGTCGTATCTTCTGTATTTTTCAATAAACAAACGACAATTTATGTATGGGCATTTAAATCAACTGAACGAAGCGTAAATTTTTAAAGAAAAAATTAACGTTTTGCTTGTTTATGACGCTCGCAGACCACTTCCGGTTAGCGTTGTTGCTAACGCTTCCGGCTCGCTCCCCGCGCGCCCAGGTGACAAAACGTCATGTATATAAATTGTTACGTCCGATAAATACACACAAAATCACATATTAAACTGTAATATTCTACTGCCTTTTAGCTCACTAAACTGCGTACACCGGACCAAAAACAGAGCAGCCTGACCGTCCTTGAGGGGCACACAGAAGTTCGATTAAACAGGTTTCTGCTTACCTCATGTTACAAGCCGGCTAGAAACAGTCTGCTCCGACTCGGTCACCTGCCTCTGTGTCACCATTAAACAATAAAAAAAGAGAGCTGCCACTTCTTCTACAGACGAGAGGCCAGGTACGGCACCAGCTGTTAAAGACGGGAGCTGGCTGCTGGCCACTGGATCTGGAAACCCCCTCCAGCCCAAGTCTTTACCCCCAGCTCGAACCTCCCTCAGAAGTGGCAACTCATGCTAACAAATAAATCAAGGAAACATCAATTAAGTTTTATCACTTATATTTAAAAAAGGCAGGAGAAGATTACAGTTTTACAACGCTTGACTCTCCGGACTGTGACGCGTACACAGACCCGGAAGAGCCCCGAAGTCCCGTGTCATCACTAATTTATGGGGTCCTATGACTCCTCCTTTCACAGAAGGGGAGCTCAGCCTATCAGTGTATGAGGGGGCATGGCTAAGTGTGATCTTATGTGGACTTACGTGTTAGGAAAAATATGAGACGTGCTTCAAAGCTTTTCTACATAATGTGGCAAGCAGATTAAACTATTTGACTGATATTGAAAACCCAAAGAGACTCTCTTGAGAGCTGCTGGCCCAGTTTAACCCAGTCAGAACCGGGTCATAATTTCATCCATTCAGGAAGTACCAAGTGGCAGGAAGTGAGTACTCTTTAAAAAGTCAACACTTCCTGGGACTATTCAGTCTTCCTGTGGTCTTCCTTGAGTCTTCCTTGAGTCTTCTTCTATGAAGTCTTCCCAGGAGTCTTCCACTTCTGAGTGGAATTTCTGACTGGAGTCTTACTGAGAGTTCCTAAGGAACTTTCAGATTTAATCAATAGCTGATGGATTTGACCGTGAGACGAGGGTCCGTCCATCCCAGCTGAGTCACAGCGCCTCGCTGTGAACTCACCTGGGCGTAACACCCTACAACTTTGAAGGAAGCTTGTTCTGTTGAACGGAGTAAACCACACGACTTCTGACGATGACCAGCCGCCCTGACCGGAGACGCTGAATGGTAGCGTGCATAGGGACTTCTATACTGGAGCTGATCCATCCACTGCAAAGGTAAAGAGACGTCACGAGTTGTCGCGCATTAAGTGGGCCGGGGGTTTGAGCTGGTGTTGAAAGAAGAGTGCTAATTCTGGTCAACAAACATACATCTTCCTTCATCCATCTTCCTTTTAAATCTATTCCTTCTCTTAAACTTTTCTATTTGCCAGTAATCTAGATGCCTTCAGAGGTGAGTCAGCCTCAATCAGTAATGTTCTGTTGTCTTGTTAGTAAAGCGTGCCAAGTTTTTATTAATCAGAAACAGATCAGCAAATCAATGTGTACATGTTTTGATGTTAAATTTTGATTCCATTAAATAAATGACCACATTTATTCTGATGGGTCAAAGATAAAATGGCGTCTCATGTCACTGATTAAACAATCCATTCACAGTTATCTCGGTCACATGGCAGAAATTTAACTCAAAAAATAAAGAATCCGTTGTAATTAAATAAATAATATTCTTTGTGCTTGAACTAGCTTTAAGAATATTTAATTAGTAGTGTGGCTAACAGCAAAGCTGTCCCTGCATCACTACAATGGGTAAACCACAAAAAAACACCACATCCACGGCCACACCAACTCCTAAACGCATGCGTTCAGAGTGCTCAATCAGCATGTCCACCTCTCCAGAGAAAAGCTTCACTGATGTCCTGGGCTCTATAGACCAGAAGCTAACCAGCTTAGATGTCTGGCTGGCCCTGGTGGAGGTTCTCCACAAGGAGTTCCAATCACTGAGGGAGTCTCTGGAATTCAGCCAAGCTCAGGTGGCATCGCTCGCTGCTGAGAACCAAACTCTGAGGGGTAACGTCAAATAACTCACCGAGAAGATGATGCAGCTGTCCCGAGAAAACAGGAAAATGAAGGAGTCCATCCTGGACATTCAAGCTCGGAGCATGCGGGACAATCTTGTCTTTTCAGGGATCCCAGAACGAGCAGAGGAGGACGCTGAAGTTACGATCCGTGAGTTTATCCATCATCAGCTGAAACTCCCAAGTGAGACGGTAAAAAACATCACATTCCATTGTGTTCACCAGCTCGGAGGTAAGAAGCCCAATAACAAGAGACCTCGGCCAATTATTGCTAAATTTGAACATTATAAACAAAAAGAGCAGGTCAGAGGTCGGGGCAGAGAGCTGCGTGGGACGGACTTCAGTGTGAACGATAAATTTCCTAAAGAGATCCTCGATTGGAGGAGAGTTTTGTTTCCAATCAGGAAGAAATATATGTCTGAGGGCGTCAGAGCCACGGTGGCTATAGATAAGCTTTATATTAATGGTCAGTTGTTCAGGGAACGGGACGTCACTCCGTGGCTTTATTAAAAGGAACAACAGGTTCGTTTGAAGCAGGGCTGTTCAACTGACGGCCCGCAGGCCAAGTCAGGCCCACAGGTGAGCTAAGTTCGGTCCACCAATGGGTTCACTCTTAAACCAAAACTAGAGGGTTTTTTTTTTTTTGAGCTCAGTTTAAGTGTAGAAACATTGTGGTGTTTCAATGAACTTATCATCATCGCTCAATTTTTTTTTTTAAAGAAAGAGAAAAAAGAAGAATAAATAAATAATAAAAGAGAAATAGATAAAACGAGAGACCACCACGACAAAACAACATGCACAGCACAATGCCACCCACATCACCATGAAACATTCGACATCGTACAAGGAATCATCTAGCTTCCACCACTTCTCCCAACCTAGCGTGCATCTGTCAAAGCACCTGAATCCAAACACCCACGCAAGCACGCCCGCCACCACCAGATTTCTCCAAAAGAATGCCCAATAGTGGACGCGGGGGCCCACAGACCCGCCCCCCCAGGACACAAAGGCAACATAGGGAAGACCGGAGCCACAGACACGCAGCGGCCCACAGGCCCGGAGCCTCAAGAGTCTCCCAACAGGGAGAACCGCACCCCCAGAGAGGAGCAGAGGAAAGAACCGGGTGACCCCAGCCACTACAATGCAGAGCCTCCAGGAAGCTGCAGCGACGAGCCCACAGGTCCGGCCGGCGACACATGCCCCCCCAGGTAGATCCGGCCATGGACACCGAGCCCCAAGCCCCGAGGCCATACCACCCCCCAGCAGAGCCCCGACAGAGCCAGGGCACCCAGGCAGCAACCAGGGCGGACCGACGTGCACCCCACCACCCAGCCCAGACACAGAGAGCCACCAATGCACCGGCGGCAAGGGGGTCCCCCGCCAAAGGGGGGCACGACCGGGGGGAGTGGGCCCCACCCACACCAAACGTGGGGCCCAAATTGATCCAAGAGAGGAGGGACCACCAAAAACCCAACCTGAGCAACCAACAGGCACACACAGATAGCCCGACAAAATCTCTGTCGGGCCGACCGCATGCACCATCTACCTGACAGCGACCACAGGCCGGCCCCAGCCCAAGGGGCAGAGCAGCAGGGAGCCGCAGCTGAGGAGGGCCGGCTCTCACATCAAGAGCTCTGTACCATAGGCCCGGAGACGCCCCAGCACGCCACCCATGCACCCCCCCACACACACAGCACCCCCAACGCAAATGCCACACAGGAAGACCAGCCAGTGCCCCGATGAGGCGAAGCCATGCCCCCAACCACCGCCCTACACCACCAATGACCACACGTACACTACCATAGCCGACCCCCCGCCGAAAGCCGGCAGCCACCCCGGTCAAAGTGCCGGCCATCGCAACCAGGAACCTAGATTAAAAGAATCGGAACAGCCCAGGAAGAACCGAAGCACCGGCCCCATCACTGACTGCCCCCAAGGCCCAAAGCCCACCCACAGCCCAGACCCCAACAATGCGCCCCCCCCCCCC
>NW_023620285.1:0-7064 GCF_014905685.2 Nematolebias whitei
TTACAGTGAACTAACCACACCCCTTCGTGATATGGTCAAAGAACAAGGCATGAGAAAGTTAAAATCTAATCTGGTTTGGACGGTTGAAGCAGAACAGGCATTTATCGCCCTTAAACAACTCTTATCTAGAGCCACTGACTTGGCCCTGCCAGATTACACGCTACCCTTTCATCTTGATGTTTCTGAAGCAAAACATACCATTAATGGCGTTTTGTTTCAGAAAAAGGGGGGAGACAGACACGTCCTGATGTACGCTAGTGTGCTGATGGATGGTACTGAAAAGTGCCATCCGTCATGCACGCAGGTGGCAGTGGGATTGAATAAGATTGTTTCCAAAACCGCACATATAGTGATGGGTCATCCACTACACATTTTGACATCACACAACATCGTGGCTTATGTCAACTCTGAACTTTTCACAATGACCTCCTTGAAACAAAGACGCATGAGTAACATTTTAGCCGCACCAAACTTATTATTCCTACATGAAGGGATAAACATGGCCGATGGAATGAACACAACACACACACATGACTGTGTACAGAAGGTTTATAAAGAAGAGATTAGCTCATGTGGGAAGCAGACAAATGCTCAGGAATCTTCAACATTGGTGGCACCCTCATTTAAATGATATGATAACTGAACACATTGGAACCTGTAAAGTTTGCTTACAGTACAATATTCGACCAGCTGTTAAACCAGAACAAGGAACATTTCCACTCCTATTCAGGCCAGGACAGGAGATAATTATAGATTACACTGACATGCTGGAACCTGTTAAAGGTTACAGATATGTGCTGATGTGTGTTGATACCCTCACAGGGTGGCCAGAAGCCATACCTGCAAGAAGAGTAGACAGCAAAACTGTTATTAAGTTTCTGATTAACCATTACATTCCCAGACACGGATTCCCTGAAAAAATCAGATCAGACAATGGAACTCACTTTAAAAACACAGACCTACAGGCTGTGGAAAAAATGTTAGGCCTAAAATATGCGTTTGGGACCGTGTATCATCCTCAGTCACAAGGTAAAGTTGAAAGAATGAATCAGAACATTAAAAAAAATTAAGTAAAATCTGTGCACAGACTAAATTGAATTGGGTTGACGCATTACCAATTGCACTAATGACAGTAAGAACTTCTGTTAATAATGGAACTGGCTTTTCTCCCTATGAGTTAACCACAGGTCGACCTTTTCCTGGACCACATGCGTGCTCACTGACCAGTGAGGAGGATCGTAAGATGGACCATAAGGTATACTTTCAAGAGTTAAAAGCATTGGTGTCTAACTTTACTCAGCAGGTACACAACAAGCGGAGTCCGACTGAGGAGCTAAAGGAACCAGCCCTCCCCACGCGGAGTGGGTATTGCTGAGGGTTATTAAAAGGAAGTGGCAGGAGCCTCGGTGGACGGGCCCCTTTCAGGTGACGGAGCGAACATCTCATGCAGTCCGCCTGAGAGGAAAGGGGGACACCTGGTACCATTGGAGTCAGTGTACCCTAGTTCGAGAACCAGGAAGGAGTTAAGGATCTGTGCCAAGGAATCGAAAACTGGACTCTCACGTCTTGGTAGACCAAAGCAGCCGAGTATAGTTGCGTGCCGGCCCAGAAGGACTTTGTTGAAGGGGGCCACTCGGTGCTGGAATATTCACACATAGTACAGACACTTAGAATCGACAGAAACACCACATAATTAGAGTCTCACATTCCACGAAGAAAACTCAGAGACATAGGAGGATTCAATATCTCTGAGCACCCCAGGGGAATGCCCCTGAGTACGTGTGGCACATTCTGATGTCGTACTAATATTTTATTGACATTTTGATCTTTTTTAACCTTTTGAAGCATTTTTTGATAACAATTTTCATAGCAATAATTTTGTACTCTCTTTTTGTGTGTTCAAGGGAGACAACTGCCTTGCTGCTGGAGGAGGAATTGAAGTCTTATAAATTCGTCATATATATTATGAGTTTTCGTTCGTACCACTAGCCTACACTTGCATTTATATTCTATATGTTCACTTGACATTTTGTATTGCATTTTATTCAGATTTTAAATTCTTCATTTTTATAAAAACTTTACTAATATACGTCTTATTTTTACACTTAAAATATACATTTTATATTTTGTCCAAATCTGATTACTTGTGGTTGCTGTTGCATCCCTTGCCTGAGGTCACTGACAGTGCGCCTTATCACATCCACTTTAGAGAAGAGAGACCCAGAAATCACCCGTCAACTCCTCATGCGGAGAGGGTATGACCTTGAGGACTTTGAGATGGTTCCACGCCGCCGCAGATAGATTGCTGATTTTATTTTAAAGGTTTGGACCTCTGGTTTAGAGGTCCAAAGGGGGAATTGTTGTAAAATAAAATCTGTTTCTGCTTGTACAATTTCTAAAGCTTAAAGTGTGACTAGTATACTTCCTGTTTCTTATTTGTGACAGCACCCACCCAACCGGACTTTACACAATACACATTGAGCAAGTGAATATTCTAGAAGCTAGAGTGAGTCACTGCCCTATACACGTTGAGCAAGTGAACATTCTAGAAGCCTGGACCAAGCACTGCCCTAATTTAGACTATAGGTGAGCAGCACTTCCTCTTTCAGCAGACAACGCAGAGCAAGGGCTGACGTCAGATCACTCTTACAGGTTGTATCGTTTGTCTCCATTGAATGCGCATTCAATGTTTTATTTTGTACTTTAACTAACATTTAATCAAATACAAAAGTAATCTGTGACTGTTAATCATTTAATTTATTAAATTTGATTATTGAATTTAAAGAGAGTGCGTCTGTCATGTTTCAGTGTCTGTACTTCCTTGATCCACAGTAAAACCAAACAACGAACTTTGGGGCGGATAGAGTGAGTCGATTTACGCCAACAGTTGTCAGCAGCAACACTGGTTGATCCACTCTGAGAAGGTGCTATTTAAGAGACTGAGATGAATACAGCTCCTCAGACTGAGGAAGTCTCTCGGATGCGAGACGAAACGTTTCTACATTTTTTTGTTGTTTTGCTTTGTTTTGTTTTTTTGAATGTCCAGAGGACCAGATTTAACTTTTTTAGATTTTTCTACCTGGATTATTGAGCATGCATCAGGATATATTTTCTCAGTTTTTAACTCCGCTTTTTGGTACTACCAAGCATCGGTTTTAGAAGTATTTCGCTCACCCCAGTTTTTTTCACTTTTACGGATATGTTTTCGTCGTTTTAATGGGGTTGGATTTTAAATTTCTTAGGTTCTCTCGGGAGCCCGTTCACAGCGTGGCCATCACGGTGACGTTCAAACCGGAAGTCCTACTCCTTCATTTTCATCACACTCTTGATTTAGTTCTGACCTATGGTATAGAGATTAAGGACTTGGTAATAGTTCTTCAAAATCCTATTCTGTCCGACCATTTTTTAATTAGCTTTGAGTTTACATTAAATGACTACACAGTCACTGAGAGTAAATTTCATCTCAGCAGGTGCTTATCAGAAAATGTTGTAACTAAATTTAAATGATCTCTTCCATCAATGTTTTCCTCTGTCTTGCAGAGTAATGCATCAGAGAACAGTGACTTAGATCATCTAGTTGATAATCTTACAACTTCAATGTAAACTTCACTTGATAAAATTGCTACACTGAAAAAGAAACTAATCAATCAGGAAATTGGCTTCTTGGTTTAATTCTGAGTTACGTACTTTAAAGCAGGCATCTAGAAACCAGGAGAGAAAATGGCGCTCTACTAATGTTGAAGAATTTTATTTAACTTGGAGAGATAGTCTGCTAACTTATAAAAAAAAGCTCTCCGTAAAGCTAGAACTTTATATTACTCATCTTTAATAGAGGAGAATAAAAATAACCCTAGGTTTCTGTTTAGTACTATTGCTAGACTAATTAAAAGTCCCATTTCTGTTGAACCATGTATCCCTACAACTATAAGTAGTGATGACTTCATGAGATTCTTTATAAATAAAATTATTTCAATTAGAGAGAAAATTCAAACCATCCTTCCTTGTACTATCTCTAGTCCCCTGTCAAATGAGGCAACTTTAAAAATTTCACTAGAGCCTGATTTATGTTTGGACAGTTTTTGTCCTGTTGAGCTCTCTGAATTGTCAAAAATAATAACCTCATCCAAACCATTCACATGTCTGCTAGATCCCATCCTAACCAGACTGTTTAAAGAGGTATTCCCCCTAATTAATGTCCACATTTTGGATCTACTTATTTTGTCTTTAATGAATGGTTATGTACCACAGCGCTTTAAGGTTGCTGTAATTAAACCTTTACTTAAGAAGTCTGACCTTGATTCAGAAATTCTGGCCAACTATAGACCTATATCTAATCTAACTTTCATCTCAAAAATTCTAGAGAAAATAGTTGCAGGTCAGTTGCATGAACATCTACAAAGAAATAATCTGTTTGAAGAGTTTCAGTCAGGGTTTAGAGCTCATCATAGCACAGAAACAGCACAAGTAAAAGTCACTTATGATATTCTCATGGCCTCAGACAATGGACTTGTGTCCATACTGGTCCGGTTAGACCTAAGTGCTGCATTTGATACAGTTGATCACAATATTTTAATACAGAGGCTTGAATATGATATTGGGATTACAGGAACAGCTCTAAAATGGTTTAAATCATATTTATCTGATAGATTCCAGTTTGTAAATTTAAATAATAAATCTTATTCATACACCAAAATTAGTCATGGAGTTCCTCAGGACTCAGTACTTGAGCCTATGCTCTTTACTTTATATATGCTTCCATTAGGTATGTCAATAAGGCCCGCTACAGTGGAATCAGTCTGCCCCCAGACATGTCCAGACATGTCCAGACATGTTCTTGTTTCATGTCCGGACATGCTCTTGTTTCAGGCCTGCAGTGGGAAGTACCGAAGTTTCCAGGCTGAGTTAATGAAAAATAGATGCTGAAAACACACACACAGGCAGAGAGAAGGAGAGAGGTGTTGGATTTCATATTTTTATACCTTTTTATATTTCCTATCAAGCATTCAAATGTCATGTTATACACAGTGTGTGTGTGTCTTTCTTCCAAGGTTACAATACAATACAATACAACTTTATTTATAGAGCACTTTAAAACAACACTGTTGGCCAAAGTGCTGTACACTAGGACATACAAAAACATAAAAACCCCACACGTTAAAAATGTGAAATAAAATAAAGATAACAAATAAAATAAAACAAATAACTTAGAGTCATTAAAACCAACATTTCAAACTGAAGTAAAAGCCAAAGAGAAAAGATGTATCTTCAGAGAAGACTTAAAAACAGGAAGTGAGCCAGCTTGTCTGACATGCAGAGGCAGCTCGTTCCACAGTTTAGGGGCAGCGACTGAGAACGCTCGGTCACCTCTCAGTCTCCTGTTGGACCTTGGGACGACCAGCAGCAGCTGATCTGCTGACCTGAGAGAGCGAGAAGGAGTGTACAGCTGGAGCAGGTCGGACAGATACTGTGGGGCGAGACCATGAAGACATTTGAAAACAAATAAAAGAACCTTAAAATTAATCCTGAAGCGAACCGGGAGCCAATGTAGTGATTCTAAAACAGGGGTGATGTGTTCTCGTTTTTTGGTACCAGTTAAAAGGCGGGCAGCTGCGTTCTGAACCAGCTGAAGTCGAGTCAGTAATGACTGGCTCAGACCGACATAAAGAGAATTACAGTAATCCAGGCGAGTTGTGATGAAAGCATGGATTAAGATCTGAAAATGATGTTGTGACAGAAATGGTTTGACCTTGGCCAGTTGTCTCAAATGAAAGAAGCTGGACTTGATCACTGATTTAATCTGCGTGTCAAGTTTGAAGTCACTGTCCAGCCTCACGCCCAGGTTAGTTGTTGTCTCAGTCAGATGTTCTGTTAAAGGACCCAGATCAGCATGGATATTGGAGCCTTCACTAGGCTTAAACAACAAGACCTCTGTCTTTTTGTCATTAAAATGTAAAAAGTTTAGTGACATCCATGCTCTGACTTCTGCCATACACCCCAGGAGTTGTTTCAAGGAATGGTGTTTGCCCTGTTTTAACGGAACATAGATTTGGCTGTCATCAGCATAAAAATGAAAAGAAATGCCATGTTTCCGGAGAAGATGTCCCAGAGGGAGTAGATACAGGGAAAACAGAAGAGGGCCAAGTATAGAACCCTGAGGTACTCCACAAGTGAGAGGGGCTACAGAGGACTCCACAGCACCAATGCGCACGCAGAAGTTTCTTTCTGTCAGATAGGATCTGAACCACTGTAGAGCAGGACCCTGAATGCCCACCCAGTTCTCCAGACGAGACAGGAGGATGTGATGGTCTACTGTGTCGAAGGCAGCAGTCAAGTCCAACAACATTAAAACTACACAGTCACCAGAGTCTGCGGCTAAAAGAATGTCGTTGAAGACTTTCAGCAGCGCAGACTCAGTGCTGTGGTGAGTTTTAAAGCCAGATTGAAACTGTTCAAGAAGGTTGTGGTCGTTTAAGTATGATGTTAACTGATTGTAAACAATTTTCTCCAAGATCTTAGACATGAAGGGCAGTTTTGAGATGGGTCTAAAGTTGGACATTACTGTGGGGTCTAGGCTAGGTTTTTTAATCAGTGGTGTCACAACTGCATGTTTAAAGCTCGCTGGTACCTGTCCACATGCCAAGCTGTCATTTATAATTTGGGACACATGAGGAGCCACGGTGTGAAAAACCTCTTTAAAAAGACGAGGTGGGATGGGATCATTTGGGGATCCAGCAGGTTTCATACGACCAGTGATGTCAGTTAAGGAAGACAGGGAGACGAGCTCAAACTGACTGAAGACAGCAGAGCGTGTGACGGAGACGGAGGGGTCGTAAGAAGGAGGGCTTATGAGAGCTCTAATGCTTGAAACCTTATTGATAAAAAAGCTCAGGAAGTTGTCACACATTTCAGTGGAGTTCTCTGGGCTGGCTGATTGTGGGGCGTTAAGAACAGAGGTGATTGTTTTAAAAAGCACACGTGGATTGCTGGAGTTGGAGGAGATGATGTCAGAGAAATATTTGTTTTTTGCAGCTCTAACAGTGGACTGATAGAAGCGCCAGCTGTCC
>NW_023620286.1:0-7064 GCF_014905685.2 Nematolebias whitei
TGTGGTTGTACTCCGTCTGGACCTACTAAGAGGCCAACGTAGTCCACTTTGGTTCTGCACCACTGGCACTTTGACAGTGAGATTTTAGCACCAGCAGTTGTTAGCTGATTTAGGACGTGGTCGATCTCAGCCAAATGAGAATCCAGTGTTGGCTGCCTCAAAAGGATGTCGTCCACGTAGATCAGTGTCCCACGCTCGTGGGCGTCTGGACATGCTTTGTTCAAAAAGATGTTGAACTCTGCAGGTGAGTTAGCTTAGCCAAAGGGACACCTGGTAAAGGTGTATTGTCGGCTGCCAAAAGTGAAAGCTAGTTTGTGTTGGTCCTCGGCGCGCACAGGGATGGTCCAAAAACCAGAGGCGACGTCGAGGGTCGAGAAGTACTTACCATCGGTGACCTTTGGCAGTTCCTGATGGAGCTGAGTCATTGGCCACCTGGATAAAGGTACTTGTTTATTTAGCTTCCTGTAGTCTATGGTAAGTCTCCACTTACCATTTGGTTTTAAAACTGGCCATAGAGGCGCAGAGTAGGTGCTATTACATTGTCTGATTATACCTTTGACCAAAAGGTCATCAATGATCTCCTGGACAGGCTGGTGTGCTGCCAGAGGGATCTTGTATTGTCTGACAAATGTTGGCGATGCGTTGGGTGGGGTTGGGATTCTCACTGCGTGGAGTGAGGTCAACCCACAATCTGTTGAGTCAGTTGAAAATGACATTTCATATTTTAAGAGAACTTGGCGAAGTTTGTCTCTTTCTTCATCAGATGTCAGAGCGTCGGCTTGGGCGACCACCTGATCAATCTGTGATGAGACTGATAAGGGTTCTTGCTCCTTGGGGAGCTTCAATGAATCCCTTTCTGAGTCGTCGGGCCTGTCTATGGGTAAGACACCATAGGTTTGAGGTCCTTGGTCGACATCATCGGTTGAGACAAGGGCTATGGCCTGTGTTGGTTTTGTGAACCATACTGGCCCAGCTTCTTGACTCGGTACCAGGTTGTCTGGGAGTCCTCCCAGAAATGGAATGCCTAGTTCAAAATCATGAAAGTCAGTTGAAATCAACCATCCTAGCATAGTGTTTTTTGGGATCAGCACCTCATCCATGCCCGTGTTACACACAGCAATAGATGTGGTCCTGGAGTCAAGACTCACTTGGTTCGTGGCTTCCACGGACAGTCCCAAGTTGAAAAATGCAGGAGAGGGTTGAAAATATGCCTGTTTATGGCTAATAGCTTGTCCAGCTATGATGTGGATTCGCACCATTAGGTTAGTCACCTGAGGTGGTACTGTGGTGGTTTGGTTGCTAGCAACCTGGCAGGCCTCTGGAATGGTCTGTCCAGCCTTAAGGTTTGCTGTGTCTAGCACAGGAGGATCCTTCGTGGCTGGTTTTAGGGACCACAGCACCTTGTTGATGGTGTCCACGCGGACACCCAACATTACCATTATGTCAGAGCCTATGCAAGATGCATGTGGTAAGTTTTGGATAACGAGAAATGGGTGAACCAGTTCTCGTTGGTTCCAGTTCAGTTTTAGGTTAATGACTCCTTCTGCGGTCATTACCTGTGAACTAATGGGAACTAATGGAAAGCGGAAAGCTTTTTTAATTAGTTCCAGACCAACGTGTTTGTGAACCAAGGTTTCGTAGAAAGCTCGGTTAATTGCTGATTTATCTGTCCACAGAGACAGAACAGCATCGTTGGTGTGGGACCCTTGGATCTCTACACCTTTAACTACCAGTGGTAGGTAGTGTTTGGTGGACTCTGACTGCTCCAGCTCACAGAGGAGGCTGTCTTGTTGAGTCAGAGTTTGGACCACTTGGTGGGTCTCTTTGGTTTCACATGATGTCAGAGGAGTACTCACCGGGCTCATGTCCTCGGCTGAGGAGTCCTTTGTGCCTTCCGCGGTACCTGCTGTTGGGCAGTCTGTGTCACACTCCGGAGGCGTATCTATTGGCAGTGGTTTGCTCACTGTTGTCCACATTGTTTGATCACCATAATCTATAATCGCGTTGAAGCGATTTATAAAATCCTGGCCAACCAAAAATGGGAATGAGTCAACACGAGACACGTGTACTGGGTGGTACAGTGTCATATTGCCAATCTGCATGTGAACCATTGCTATAGCTGTCAGGGTTGTTTTCTCCTCTGAGAGACCCTGCATTTCTATAGCACAATCAGATAGAGGTATTATCCTGTTTTTCTCGGCTGCGGCTGTCCTCAGCTCCTCGAACAGTTTAGCTGACATAATTTTTATGTCTGCTCCACCGTCCAGAAGTGCTTCGTGTGTGAGGACACCTTCGAGTGTTACTGACAGGTACGCCTTTTTGGCGGCCCCCTTTCTGATAAAGTTACACAAAAACCTCTTGGGTTTTTTCTGACGCTTCTTCATGCGTTCAGAAGTGCTTGTGTAATCTTGGTTTGTCTGAACCGTCAGCACAGCTGTAGCTGTTTCTGCGTGTTCAGTTTGCGATGACTCGTCATCGTTTGTGTGTGTGTTTACCCCCCCTTCATCCGATGAGGGGTTGTTGGAGGCAACAACAGCAATGTCTTGGTGTGTTTCACCGACATGTTGTCATTCGCGCCCAGGGATGTAATAGTGATTACCTCAATGCATAGTGCTTTTGGTCGGCTTCCCTTGTCAGTGTGTTTCAAATCTTCTAACATTTCGCGCAATTTTTCTGTCTCTTCCGAGCTCAGAGGTGTAGGGCCTTTTTTCTGGAACTTTTGTGATTTTTTCGCCTCGGGACGTTTCGTCCGAGGTGGGAGGCGGCTAGGTACGTCTTTTTGGGGTTCCTTTCCGGACGTCCCCTGATAATATGGGTCCTCTCGGTTCCCATATTTTTGCGTCCTCCGCTGGTCCCATTTACCATAATCACGTTCGTCCTCTGAAGGAGGAGCCTTTTTGTCCCAGCGTGCACCTTCATGATGCGGTTTGTTAGTTTGAAAATACTGCCTTTTCTCGCCTTTTTTAGGAGGAGGTGGCGACGAACGCCTTCCTTCTAATTCTAGGGAGTGGGGTTTAACCTTTACACCAGGAAACACTTCTATGGGCGTCTTAGCATGAGAACGTGCCTCAAACACATTCACAGCGCACTGTTTAATCTCACTGATGGATTTTTCTCTGAAATTTGCCATCATTTGCACTGACGTTTGTATGTCAGTGTGGAGATTTTTGCTGAAAACAAATTTAAAACCTTCTTCCTCCATCCCGGTTTCATTTCTGTTACCAAAATAATCTTGGAAGATTCTTTTGTAATAAACTTTTGGATGTTCAGCTTTACCCTGCGTGACCTTTTCTGCAACTGGGTACCCAGCTGGTCCTGTGCAGGAGTCGTACTCTCTGATCAAAGCTTCACACAGAAGGTTGTAATCCTTTCTCGTTGCATCAGGTAGACGCTCGATGAAGGTAAACACCTCTCTGTCCGAAGTGAGCCGTATCAGACTGATCTTATCCTCTAGCGTAGCATTAGGATAAGATCTCAATCTGAACTCCAGATCTCTGAGGTACGCTTTTGTTCCAGATGAGCCCATCGGTCCAGGTACAAAGCGTTGTACATATTTTGAGATTTTTTGCAAATCATCCATTGAAGGAGAAGATATCAATGGTCTCACATGCGTGGTCGGTAGTGGGGGTGTTACTCTGCCTGGTTGTGTAGGTGTTTGGATGGGTCTAAAAGCACCGGGTGAGTAAAAAGGTCGTTGAGGTTTTGGTGTATTATCCCGACTCTGTTCAGGGTCTGGTTTGGATTCCAGACCACCTTGCCCCTCTTCATTACCTTTATCTGTTACTGCTTTTAGTTTCTCCTCACATTTTTTTAAATGTTCCTGGGACGTTTGGTAATCACTTTGTAAACGCATATGTAGCTGTTGTAAATTGTGTTTATCTATTCTGCATTCTTCCAGCTCCATTTTTGCGAGCTGCAACTCTTTTTGTAGCTGGTCATTGTCTGAGCACGCAGCTTGGTATTGACGGTCTTTTTCACTAATCTTCTCATAAGATTGTGTTTGTAATGACGCCTGCATTTCTGAGAGCTCCCTCTCATGTGTTTCAGACATCCAGACAAGGCGTTCCGACCGTTCATCCAATTCTGCTTTTAGAAGCAGAGAGATTTTTGCTAACCGTTCCTGGCTATGCTTTTTACTCTCTGTGACTAATGTTCCTGCTGCCAGACTTTTCAGCTCTTCATTTCTTTGAATTTCATCGAGTTGTTCTAATTGCTGTATTTGCGTGCCAATAAGTGGAGTTGTTAAAATATGTAAGGCCCCCAAAATGATATCATCATTTGGTTGGGGGTCGAAAGGATGCTCTTCTTCTTCTTCGCTTGCCATTTTTCCTCTATTTAAAAATTAAATAGGAGAATTTTAATGTTTTAGGTTTTTTCAAAATAAATAAAATCAGAAAAGTCTCTTTGTCTGATATATTTACTCTTATTTAGTGATTTATCAATTAAACGTGCGTTATCTTTTAGCAAATGAGTAAACTTTTTCAACTCTGTGAATATTTGAACAGTATCTTTTAAAAAGTTTCTAATTTTTCATTTTGTACCTCCTGTTTGAGGTTTTCAGTGAATGAAAATGTCCTGGTAAATGCCTTTTTTTTGCATAAATACCTTAATAACTTTCTAAATGCAAGATAACAGTGATTATTCAGCTTTGAGGAATGTTTATTAACTCAAAAATGCCTTTAAAAAAGAAAATACGTTTAATTTCACTAAAATAACCTAAAAAGCGAAGTGAAAACCTGTGATCTCAAGTTTCTCCAGAAGGTGGCAGAACAACCTTATTAATTTTAACTCAGACACTGTTAGTGTTGTCCAGTAGGGGTCGCTATGACTTCCTGTGGCGTCCGGTCGTTAGCTGTTAGCTTAAAATTAGCATCGGCTAGACTCGGTTAAAACCAACATTTCTGAACGGATTTTTTACACAAACGTGGCAAAATTTTAGCAAATAGACTTCGAAGAACTAAAGCAGCGCATCAGAATACAGCTTTTAAACGTTTTTGAACTTTAAAAAGCAGATTTTATTTCCCTATGAAAACGAGTTTTCATTTCTGGGTCACGTGACTGAATTTGCTAATCACAAAGCAGCACGGGGGTGAGAGGAAATGACGTAGGCACGTCATTCACTTTCTCAGCAAATCAGAGCGCTACACAACAGCTAATCCAACCAATCACTAAGCGTTTTTCCAACTAGCATGTTACTGTTAGCCTGAAATAAGTTCGTCAACTTTTCGTATTTTAAACTGTCAAAATGCACTTTCTTCCGTTATCAATGCAAACTATAAGCTCCCAGATGCACGGGGGTCTGCGCCCCTGTCTCAAAAACGTCTTTCTAGCTATTTAAACACTCGTTCGAACTTTTTCAGAACCGAGCCGGACCCAGATCAGCGTCTGGAACACGGTTTAAACAGAATAAAGCGTTTCCACAGCACAAAGCCTGCTTAGTTACACATAACAGCGTACAATTTCAGCTTTAAAAACATATGACTCACAATTTCAGCTTCAAAACATTCCAGCGTAAAACATGCAGCGTTTTGACTTCAAGCGGCAGCTCCAGCACGCTGCGTTCAATCACAGCTGACAAACTGTTATTTTTCTTCATGCCAACACGTAAAATCAATCTTTACACGAATACACAATCCATTTATGAACACGTGACGGGCCACCAATATGTAGTATAGATGCTGAGATATATTCATACATTAAACGGGTTCTTCATTTTTCTGGACTGTGTAAATGTCGTGCATTGAATTTAACAGAAATGTAACGAGAGACGTTATTTATCTTTGACCCATCAAAATGAATGCGGTCATTTATTTACAGAATCAAAGTTTAACATCAAACATTTACATTAATTTGGCAAAATATGAAAATAACAACAGCATAGTTTTACAGGAAGTGAGAACAATACGGCGATTGTTTTCACTTTTCAGCTAAAACGGCAGACATCAATTAATCAGTTTTACAATCAGGAAAACCATACGGCCATGATTTTCCGTTGCATCACCACAGACATTAATGAAAACGTCTGGATTAATTTTCTAGCAGAAAGGAGAGTTTAAAGATGGAAAATGGAGATTTATCTTACGGAGAGATGTGTGAGGGAATTTATCTGTAGTACCAGAACAACACGCTCTTTGGAAAATCAGCTTGGCCAACGGTACGCTTGGTCGAAATAGAACCTTTACCTTGCAGATGATAGCTTCAGCGTCGGTGTAGAGTTCTCCTTTTGACTCTTTCAGCGTCTCCGTGAGGACAGCTAAAACCCTAGGAGTCGTGTGAGGTTATCCAAACAGAAGTTATAATTCCCATAATCGTCTCTGGTTCAGCTTGTTGGCTTAGGAGCAACCATGAATGCCTGCGTTTGCATCCAGGTTGTCCTAAAATCTCTGCATTCTGGAATCCAAGAACTTTTCTTTCACTCTTTGTGAACTCTCAAACTCTTGGTCTCCCTTAACTCTGAAACTCTTGAACTGGGAAGTGTCCATTTAAACGGGCTCCACTTCCGGTTCATTTGAGAGCTTTCTGATTCGTGGATGGACCAGAACAGAGGTGTGGTTTGTGATGTAAGGTGTTATGGAAAGTCAAGGATTGTTTAGTAACAGACAGAAAGATTATTGGAGAAAACCAGTCTTCGTGGCGTCTCTACTCCTAGTATCTGCTGTGAAAGTTAAACATGACATTTCTTTTCAGTAAACTTTTGAGTTGACCGAAACTCGAACTTTAACACACTTACAAATTTGCTCATTGAAGACAGAAAAATCAAGAAATGCATATTACCCTGATTTCTTCTTTGAATGAGGAATAAAAATCATTACTACTGTTTAAGTAAATAAAAATGAGTAGTTCACTTCAACATGTAAACATTGTTTGAACTAACACAATTCGATTATCAAAACATTTGTAAAATAGTAATGATCATAGAGAATTGTCTTTTCCACTTGATTAATTCAAGAAAGAAAGTCTCAGGATCGATCAACCTGTAATTCTAGATGCAGATCAATGAAATGACAGTTCCTGACCATATGATCCTAAGGTCATTGATTTGACATCAGGTCAAGTTCACTACA
>NW_023620287.1:0-257 GCF_014905685.2 Nematolebias whitei
AAAGTTAAGGCCACGTCGTTACCCCCGCACAGACCCTATGACTGCCCTATTGACTTAATGCCCGGTACCACACCACCCAGAGGGGGCCTTTATTCTTTATCCTCACCAGAACAAGAGGCCATGAAGTCTTATATTCAGGAGTCCCTGCAAGCTGGGATCATCAGACCTTCGGTCTCTCCCGCAGGGGCCGGTTTCTTTTTTGTTAAGAAAAAGGATCAGACCCTCCATCCCTGCATTGACTTTAGAGGTCTGAACAA
>NW_023620287.1:357-3976 GCF_014905685.2 Nematolebias whitei
CCCACTGGACATTATGAATATTTGGTGATCCCATTTGGGCTCACCAACGCTCCTGCAGTTTTTCAATGTCTAGTAAATGATGTGCTTAGGGATATGGTTAACAAGTTTGTTTTTGTTTATCTTGATGATATTTTGATTTTTTCTAAAGACATTGATTCTCATAAAAAACATGTTGGATCTGTTTTAACCCGGCTTCTGCAAAATGGTCTGTATGTAAAAGCCGAGAAATGTGAGTTTCACACTACCTCCACTACTTTCCTGGGCTTTGTTGTCTCCCCAGACTCTGTATCCATGGACTCTTGCAAGGTGGCTGCTGTGGTGGACTGGCCCACTCCCAAGGACCGGAAGCAACTGCAACGCTTTCTGGGGTTTGCTAATTTTTATAGACGCTTTATAAAAGGGTACAGCCAACTTGCTAAGCCTCTTCACGAACTTACCTCATCTAAGTCACGTTTTGTTTGGTCCACCGCAGCAGCCAAAGCCTTTTTTGATCTCAAAAGATTGTTTTCTTCAGCTCCCATCCTCCGGGCCCCCAACCCCGACGAGCCCTTTGTCGTCGAAGTTGATGCCTCCAGTACTGGGGTGGGGGCCATTCTTAGTCAGCGCAGCCTGGAGGGACGCCTGCATCCTTGTGCTTTCTTTTCCAAGGGTCTCTCCGAGGCAGAAAGAAACTACGACATTGGGGATCGGGAGCTGCTGGCCGTCAAACTCGCCCTTGAGGAGTGGAGACACTGGTTGGAGGGCTCCAGGTTCCCTTTTTTGGTTTGGACTGACCATAAGAACCTGGAGTACTTCAAATCCGCTCGTCGCCTCAACCCCCGTCAGGCCAGGTGGGCGTTGTTCTTTTCACGTTTTGACTTCACTTTGTCTTTTCGCCCCGGTGAAAAGAATACCAAGCCTGATGCCTTGTCTCGCATCCTGGAGAAGGATGAAGCCCCTTCCTCTCAGGAGGATCAGTTTATCCTCCCTGAGACTGCCCGCCTGGCCGTTACCCAGCTTGAGTTGGATCTGAAGGCCTCCAACCAGACCGATCCTTCTCCTCCTAGATGCCCACCCAACCGTTTATTTGTCCCTTCCTACATGGTTAAACAAGTTTTGGATTTCACCCATAGTTCTTGTCTATTCTGTCATCCTGGTTTAAGTAAAACGTTGTCCCTGGTTAGGTCCCAGTTTTGGTGGGAGACCTTATTTCAGGATGTCCAATCCTATGTGCGATCTTGCCCCTCCTGTTCCCAATCCAAACCCTCCAAGCGCCCTCCTTCAGGGCTTTTACGCCCTCTTCCCTGTCCATCTCGTCCCTGGTCGCACATAGGAATGGATTTCATTACCGGTCTCCCACCATCCAATTCTCACTCGGTCATCCTCACTATAGTAGACCGTTTTTCTAAAATGGTCCATTTGATTCCCCTTCCCAAACTACCGTCATCCAAGGAACTCGCTCTGATCATGGCCAGGGAGGTTTTTAGACTCCACGGTCTGCCCACTAACATTGTTTCCGACAGGGGTCCTCAGTTTGTCTCTCTCTTTTGGAGGGAGTTTTGCTCCCTCCTGGGCATTGACATTAGCCTCTCCTCTGGGTTTCACCCTGAGACCGATGGCCAGACGGAGAGGGCTAATCAGGAGGTCGAGGGCAAGCTGAGGATTCTATGTCAACAGGACCCCGAGAAGTGGAGCTCCTCCCTGCCTTGGGTTGAACATGCCCTTAACTCCATTCCTTCCTCGGCCACCGGTTTGTCCCCTTTTTACGTTGTCTTTGGTTATCAACCCCCTGTCGTCTCTCTCCAGGAGAGGGAGGCTTCTGTCCCCTCCGCTCATCTGGCCGCCCTACGCTGCCAGAGGGTTTGGAGGAAGGCCAGACGCGCCTTGTTGAAGAGTAGGTCGGCCTATCGCAAGCAGGCCGACCGCCGTAGAACTCCCAACCCGTTTACTCCATAGGCCAAAAGGTGTGGTTGTCCACCAAGAATCTCCCGCTTAAGCTCCAGTCCCGTAAATTGGCTCCTCGCTTCATTGGTCCCTTTCCCATTTCCAAAGTCATCAACCCTGTGTCTGTTCGCTTGACTCTTCCCAGGTCCCTCCGTGTCCATCCCACCTTCCACGTTTCTTGCATCAAACCGGTGGTCTCCTCCTCTTTTCATGCCCCTGCTCACGCCCCTCCACCCGCCCGCTTCATTGAGGGTGGCCCTGTCTATACTGTGCGCCGTCTCCTTCGCTCTAGGCGGAGGGGACGGGGGGTTCAGTACCTTGTCGACTGGGAGGGGTACGGTCCTGAGGAACGTTCCTGGGTCCCCTCCCGTCACATCCTCGACAGGACCCTCATCGCCGACTTCCACGCTCTCCATCCAGGTCAGCCAGGTGGAACGCCAGGAGGCGTTCCTTGAGGGGGGGATCTGTCATGAATCACGTCCCTGTGTTTAGATCTTTATCACTCTGTTCACTAGTTCTGGTTTCTCAGTCCTGTTCTGGTTTTTTCCTCTTCACTCCTTATCTACTTCTACCTGGTTCCCATGTGTGTGTATGTGGAGAACCAGTCTATCCACTCTGCATGTTGGTGAAGGCTGACTGCACTAATTGTCTGCACTGCAGTCAGCTGGCCTGATTATCTCAGACTGGCTGCACCTGTTTCTCTCCACCCTTTATAAGCAGCACCCTGTCAACTCTTAGGTGCCCGATAGTTGAACACTCTTTGTAGTTAGTAGGTGTTCCCCTCTCTTGTCCCTGTTCAAGTCCTCGCTCCTTGTCTTGCCCACCACGCTACCTGTCCCTCTTTCTGGTTGTCCTCCCCTTCTTGTTTGGCCTGATCTCTTGGTTCCTGGACCCTCCGCCTGCCTCAACCACGTCTCTTTGGATTTCCCTTTTGGATTTGTTTCTGCCTCTGCTCTTGGTACCGACCCACGCCTGCACGACCACCGATCTGCGTGTCTCTCTGGTACTGCCTGACATCTGCCTCACGTTACTGGACCTAGGAAAGCCTGTCCTCCCCTCTTGGATTACGGACTCTGGCCACGCAGACAGCTGCGGCCGACTGGCGTCCTTCACCGGACTCAGCTCCTCCAGCAGCTGCAGACCCGACCACCTCAACCCTTCAGGACCCCTAAGATCATCTGAGACGGTTAGTGGCTTTTTCTGGTTGACTGTTTTCCTCGTTCTGATTACCCGCACGACCACTAACCGTTCTCTGCTTCTTAGAACTGTTCCTGCCATTAACCGACACCAGAACCAGAACCCAGACCAGCACCAAGACCAGCTGTCACTTCCTCCCTAGAAACAATAAACACTTATTATTTATCGTCATTCTGTTGTGTTGTGATCTTGGTCCAAACCCTCACGAGAGTTCCTTACACATATTTGATTTTTTTTGTGAAAAACCTTAGTGCTTCCAAACTACAAATATACATTTTTGTCTTTTTGATCATGTCTGTTTGCATAATTAACAAAACCTTTGGGACTATGTCTATTTAAAGTTCATGTTTTTGAGTCAGTGTGAGCTTTTTTCTGTAGTACAGTAGTTCCTCGTTTATCGTGGGGGATCCGTACCCTGAAAACCCGCAATAAGTGAAAAACCACAAAGTAGGACTAGTAGTACAAGTTGTAAGACGTAGTTTATTTTATATATATATAT
>NW_023620287.1:4076-7060 GCF_014905685.2 Nematolebias whitei
CTGGTTTCTCAGTCCTGTTCTGGTTTTTTCCTCTTCACTCCTTATCTACTTCTACCTGGTTCCCATGTGTGTGTATGTGGAGAACCAGTCTATCCACTCTGCATGTTGGTGAAGGCTGACTGCACTAATTGTCTGCACTGCAGTCAGCTGGCCTGATTATCTCAGACTGGCTGCACCTGTTTCTCTCCACCCTTTATAAGCAGCACCCTGTCAACTCTTCGGTGCCCGATAGTTGAACACTCTTTGTAGTTAGTAGGTATCTCGCGTTCATGCCTGTAGTCCTTGTTCCCCTCTCTTGTCCCTGTTCAAGTCCTCGCTCCTTGTCTTGCCCACCACGCTACCTGTCCCTCTTTCTGGTTGTCCTCCCCTTCTTGTTTGGCCTGATCTCTTGGTTCCTGGACCCTCCGCCTGCCTCAACCACGTCTCTTTGGATTTCCTTTTTGGATTTGTTTCTGCCTCTGCTCTTGGTACCGACCCACGCCTGCACGACCACCGATCTGCCTGTCTCTCTGGTACTGCCTGACATCTGCCTCACGTTACTGGACCTAGGAAAGCCTGTCCTCCCCTCTTGGATTACGGACTCTGGCCACGCAGACAGCTGCGGCCGACTGGCGTCCTTCACCGGACTCAGCTCCTCCAGCAGCTGCAGACCCGACCACCTCAACCCTTCAGGACCCCTAAGATCATCTGAGACGGTTAGTGGCTTTTTCTGGTTGACTGTTTTCCTCGTTCTGATTACCCACACGACCACTAACCGTTCTCTGCTTCTTAGAACTGTTCCTGCCATTAACCGACACCAGAACCAGAACCCAGACCAGCACCAAGACCAGCTGTCACTTCCTCCCTAGAAACAATAAACACTTATTATTTATCGTCATTCTGTTGTGTTGTGATCTTGGTCCAAACCCTCATGAGAGTTCCTTACAGAACTATCGGGCCATTATGGACCACTCACACACAGCAGAATGGCAGTCTGGTGTCGAGGGAGCTATTTGTAAATTAGAAACTAATATGGAGGAGATAGTCCGCTTACTCAAGTCATCCTCTTCTCCCGAACCAGTTCAAGCCTGTCCGGTTCCTACCCGGGAACCTAGACTCTCGCCACCTGAGGCATTTTCTGGAGCACCCGACCAATGCCGTCCCTTCATCACACAATGCGAGATCCACTTCCAACTTCAACCCTCCATGTTTACCTGCGACCGCTCCAAAGTCGCATATATGATCTCTCTGTTAACAGGCAAGGCCAAAATATGGGGGACTTCTGAGTGGCAAAGAGACTCACAGTTTGTTTACTCTCTCCAAAGCTTCAAGAAGGAGTTATGCCGAGTTTTTGACCCAGTTCTTCCGGAACGAGAGGCTGCCAGACGACTATTCGACATCAAGCAAGGTAACCGTCGCGTCACAGATTATATCATTGACTTTCATTCAGTATCGTCCGGCAGCCACTGGAATGACGAGGCATTAACCGATGCCTTTTATCGAGGCTTGGACGACGCCATTAAGGACGGGCTGGCAACCCAGAGACTTCCAGAGACATTACAAGGTTTGGAGGACCTGGCCACAAGACTCGACCTCCGACTGGCTGAACGCTCCCGGGAAAGGAAGACTGCTACGTCATCTTCCGTCAGGCAGCGCGGTGAGTACGGCGCTCACACGAAGACATGGGACTTACCTCCTGTTTCTTCACCTCGTCCGGCAGTGGAGCCTCGGCAGCAGTTACCAGGTCTGGCTGAGGAGCCAATGCAGCTGGGCCGAAGCAAACTCACACCAGCGGAGCGGGATCACCGTCGAAGGACTCGGCTGTGTTTCTATTGCGGCAACGCTGGACACGCCGTCTACTCATGTCCGGTAAAAGGCGGGGCTCAATAAACGAGAGGAGATGTTTATTGAGTCGCGCATCCACTTCCTCCATCTCCTCACCATTCGTCATCCCCGCCGAGATCTGCGTTCCGGGTAAGATCTGTTCCTCTATCAAAGTTTTTGTTGACTCTGGAGCCGATACGGAATTTTTGGACTATGATTTCGCTGTTACTGCCGGAATTAAAATCCTGCAGTCATCTAAGAACCATTCCGTTGTCGCTCTTGATGGTCACCCTCTCAACTCCTCCTCCCAGGTCTCAGAGCCCGTCACGTTATGTTTAGGTGGTAATCATAAGGAACTCATCAGTTTTCTCATAATAAACTCTCCTGAGAACCCCGTAGTCTTGGGTGCTACCTGGCTGTCTAAACATAATCTACACTTAGATTGGAGGCGGAGGGAGATTTTGGGATGGTCAGAAGAATGTCTCTCTACCTGCCTTTATGAAGCAGTGGTTCCTTCAGACTCTGTCATTCAGTCGCCCAGTTATTATCCGGACTTGGCTAAGGTTCCCACTGACTATCATGACCTCAAGGAGGTATTTAATAAAGTTAAGGCCACGTCGTTACCCCCGCACAGACCCTATGACTGCCCTATTGACTTAATGCCCGGTACCACACCACCCAGAGGGGGCCTTTATTCTTTATCCTCACCAGAACAAGAGGCCATGAAGTCTTATATTCAGGAGTCCCTGCAAGCTGGGATCATCAGACCTTCGGTCTCTCCCGCAGGGGCCGGTTTCTTTTTTGTTAAGAAAAAGGATCAGACCCTCCATCCCTGCATTGACTTTAGAGGTCTGAACAAGATCACTGTTAAAAACAAGTACCCGTTACCCTTGATGAACACTGCATTTGACCTTCTGCAGGGATCCAAGGTCTTCACTAAGCTCGACCTCCGTAATGCCTACCATCTGGTTCGCATCAGAGAGGGGGACGAGTGGAAGACTGCATTCAACACACCCACTGGACATTATGAATATTTGGTGATCCCATTTGGGCTCACCAACGCTCCTGCAGTTTTTCAATGTCTAGTAAATGATGTGCTTAGGGATATGGTTAACAAGTTTGTTTTTGTTTATCTTGATGATATTTTGATTTTTTCTAAAGACATTGATTCTCATAAAAAA
>NW_023620288.1:0-7057 GCF_014905685.2 Nematolebias whitei
CTATTAGGATTGCAGCTATCTCAGCGTACTGAGAAGACTGAGAGCCTAATTTATAGCCAAATGTGACCTGTTCTTGGTCCTGGAGGAGTACTCCTCCAACACCTGCTTTGCAGATTGTCTCGTGGTGGAATGAGCATCCATCCACGTACATTGTTGCCATATCTTTGCAGATATTGCTATCAAAGAAGTGGTGATTTGGGTCCTCAGCAGCTGAGGGTTTGCTCACAACCGGCTGTTGGGTGGCTGGTACATCCTGTGTACATTCTTGGCAGATTGCCAAATCAGTGCCCAAGTGCGACTTCTTATTTTGACCGTAGCGGATGTCTAGGTTAAAACTTTGAAGTGCCATTAGCCATGTTGCAACGCGTGAGTTTGTCACCACACCATCTCTGATGCGTTGGCTGTTCAGAAACGTTACTGGCTGGTGTTGTGTCTCAACAATAATCCTCTGTCCACCAATATAGCAGGAGAAATGTTTCACTGCCCACACAGTGGTCAATAGAGCCTTCTCACAGTCTGAATACCTTAATTCAGGGCCTGCCATTGTTTTGCTGGCGTAGGCCACAACACGCCTGTCTTTGTCGTGTATTTGGTACAGACCTGCACTCATGCAGTAAGTTGAGAAGCCCACTTCCAAGTAGAACTCTTTGTTGTAGTCTGGGTAGACTAGACATGGGGCTAGCTTGAGCCCGTCTTTGAGAGCGTTCATTGCCTGCTGTTGTGTATCAGTCCAGACAAAAGGAACGTCTTTCTTTAAGAGTTCAGTTAGTGGTTTTGCGAGATCCGCATAATGCTCTATGAACTGGCGAGAGTAGTTACACACTCCCAAGAAACTCTGTAGTTCTTTGAGATTGGTTGGGACTTTGAGGTTGTCTAGGCCTTGGGTGCGAGTCAATTGTGGTTGTACTCCGTCCGGACCTACTAGGAGGCCAACGTAGTCCACTTTGGTTCTGCACCACTGGCACTTTGACAGTGAGATTTTAGCACCAGCAGTTGTTAGCTGATTTAGGACGTGGTCGATCTCAGCCAAATGAGAGTCCAGTGTCAGCTGTCTCAAAAGGATGTCGTCCACGTAGATCAGTGTCCCACGCTCGTGGGCGTCTGGGCATGCTTTGTTCAAAAAGATGTTGAACTCTGCAGGTGAGTTGGCGTAGCCAAAGGGACACCTGGTAAAGGTGTATTGTCGGCTGCCAAAAGTGAAAGCTAGTTTGTGTTGGTCCTCGGCGCGCACAGGGATGGTCCAAAAACCAGAGGCGACGTCGAGGGTCGAGAAGTATTTACCATCGGTGACCTTTGGCAGTTCCTGATGGAGCTGAGTCATTGGCCACCTGGATAAGGGTACTTGTTTATTTAGCTTTCTGTAGTCTATGGTAAGTCTCCACTTACCATTCGGTTTTAAAACTGGCCATAAAGGCGCAGAGTAGGTGCTATTACATTGTCTGATTATACCTTTGACCAAAAGGTCATCAATGATCTCCTGGACAGGCTGGTATGCTGCCAGAGGGATCTTGTATTGTCTGACAAATGTTGGCGGTGCGTTGGGTGGGGTTGGGATTCTCACTGCGTGGAGTGAGGTCAACCCACAATCTGTTGAGTCAGTTGAAAATGACTTTTCATATTTTAAAAGAACTTGGCGTAGTTTGTCTCTTTCTTCATCAGATGTCAGAGCGTCGGCTTGGGCGACCACCTGCTCAATCTGTGATGAGACTGATAAGGGTTCTTGCTCCTTGGGGAGCTCCAACGAATCCTTTTCTGAGTCGTCGGGCCTGTCTATGGGTAAGACACCATAGGTTTGAGGTCCTTGGTCGACATCATTGGTTGAGAAAAGGGCTATGGCCTGTGTTGGTTTTGTGAACCATACTGGCCCAGCTTCTTGACTCGGTACCAGGTTGTCTGGGAGTCCTCCCATAAATGGAATGCCTAGTTCAAAATCATGAAAGTCGGTTGAAATCAACCATCCTAGCATAGTGTTTTTTGGGATCAGTACCTCATCCATGCCAGTGTTACACACAGCAATAGATGTGGTCCTGGAGTCAAGACTCACCTGGTTCGTGGCTTCCACGGACAGTCCCAAGTTGAAAAATGCAGGAGAGGGTTGAAAATATGCCTGTTTATGGCTAATAGCTTGTCCAGCTATGATGTGGATTCGCACCATTAGGTTAATCACCTGAGGTGGTACTGTGGTGGTTTAGTTGCTAGCAACTTGGCAGGCCTCTGGAATGGTCTGCCCAGCCTTAAGGCTCGCTGTGTCTAGCACAGGAGGATCCTTTGTGGCTGGTTTGAGGGACCACAGCACCTTGTTGATGGTGTCCACGTGGACACCCAACCTTACCAAAATGTCAGAGCCTATGTAGGATGCATGTGGTAAGTTTTGGATAACGAGAAACGGGTGAACCAGTTCTCGTTGATTCCAGTTCAGTTTTAGGTTAATGACTCCTTCTGCGGTCATTACCTGTGAACTATTGGGAACTAATGGAAAGCGGAAAGCTTTTTTAATTAGTTCTAGACCAACGTGTTTGTGGACCAAGGTTTCGTAGAAAGCTCGGTTAATTGCTGATTTATCTGTCCACAGAGACAGAACAGCATCGTTGGTGTGGGATCCTTGGATCTCTACACCCTTAACTACCAGTGGTAGGTAGTGATTGGTGGACTCTGACTGCTCCAGCTCACAGAGGAGGCTGTCTTGTTGAGTCAGAGTTTGGACCACTGAGCGGGTCTCTTTGGTTTCACATGATGTCAGAGGAGTACTCACCGGGCTCGTGTCCTCGGCTGAGGAGTCCTGTGCGCCTTCCGCGGTACCTGCTGTTGGGCAGTCTGTGTCACACTCCGGAGGCGTATCGATTGGCAGTGGCTTGCTCACTGTTGTCCACATCGTTTGATCACCATAATCTATAATCGCGTCGAAGCGATTTATAAAATCCTGGCCAACCAAAAATGGGAATGAGTCAACACGAGACACGTGTACTGGGTGGTACAGCGTCATATTGCCAATCTGCATGTGAACCATTGCTATAGCTGTCAGGGTTGTTTTCTTCTCTGAGAGACTCTGCATTTCTATAGCACATTCAGAGAGAGGTATCATCCTGTTAACACTGGCAGCGGCCGTCCTCAGCTCCTCGAACAGTGTAGCTGACATAATTGTTATGTCTGCCCCACCGTCCAAGAGTGCTTCGTGTGTGAGGACACCTTCGAGTGTTACTGACAGGTACGCCTTTTTGGCGACCCCCCTTCTGATAAAGTTACACAGAAACCTTTTGGGTTTTTTCTGACGCTTCTTCACGCGTTCAGCCTTATCTGTGTAATCTTGGTTTGTCTGAACCGTCAGCACAGCAGAGGCTGTTTCTGAGCGTTCAGCTTGCGATGACTCGTCATCGTTTGTGTGTGTGTTTACCCCCCCTTCTTCTGATGAGGGGTTGTTCGAGGCAACAACAGCAACGTCTTGGTGTGGTCCACCGACATCTGTAATGTTGTCATTCGCGCCCTCAGATGTAATAGGGATTACATTACTGCAAAGTGCTCCTGGTTGGGTTCCCGTGTCAGTGTGTTTCAAAGTTTCTAACAACCTGCATAGTTTCTCTGTCTCTTCCGAGCTCAGAGGTGTAGGGCCTTGTTTCTGGAACTTTTGTGAGTTTTTCGCCTCGGTTCGTTTCGTCCGAGGTGGGGGACGGTCAGGTACGTCTTTCGGGGGGGGTTCCTTTACGTACTGCCCCTGAGGATATGGTTTCCCATATCTTTGCGTCCTGCGCCCACCCCTTTTACGATAATCACAGTCATCCTCTGAAAGAGGAGCTTTTTTGTCCCAGCGTGCACCGTCAGTACGCGGTTTGTTAGTTTGAACAGACTGTTTTCTCTCAACTTTCTTAGGAGGAGGTGGCGAAGCACGTCGTCCTTCCAGTTCAAGAGGGAGGGGTTTAACCTTTACACTAGGAAACACTTCTATGGGCGTCTTAGCCCGAGAACATGCTTCAAACACATTCACAGCACACTGTTTAATCTCACTGATGGATTTTTCTCTGAAATTTGCCATCATTTGTACTGATTGTCTAAAATCAGAGTGGAGATTTTTGCTGAAAACAAACTTAAAACCATCATCTTCTTCCATTCCGGTCTCATTTCTGTTACCAAAATAAGCTTGGAAGATTCTTTTGTAATAAACTTTTGGATGTTCAGTTTTACCCTGCATGACCTTGTCTGCAGCTGGGAAACCAGCAGGTCCCGTGCAGGAGTCGTACTCTCTGATCAAAGCTTCACACAGAAGGTTGTAATCCCTTCTCGTTGCATCAGGTAGACGCTCGATGAAGGTGAACACCTCTCTGTCCGAAGTGAGCCGTATCAGACTGATCTTATCCTCTACCGTAGCATTAGGATAAGATCTCAATCTGAACTCTAGATCTCTGAGATACGCTTTTGTTCCAGATGATCCCATCGGTTCAGGTACAAAGCGTTGTACATATTTTGAGATTTTCTGCAAATCATCCATTGAAGGAGACAGCATTAACGGTCTCTCCTGTGTGGTTGGTGGTGCAAAGTGGTGAAGGGCTGCCCCTACCACCCGAGATGGGGGTGGGGGTGACGGCATGGTGTATACCGATTCAGTGAGTTGATATCGGTGCAGGTCTATCCCCACCGCCCGAGATGGGGGTGGGGGTGACGGCATGGCGTTAGGAGGAAGAGGTGCATATCGGTGCAGGTCTGGTCCTGCCACCCAAGATGGGGGTGGTGGTGACCGCATGGCGTTAGGAGGAAGAGGTGCAAGTGGGTGCAGACCCGTCCTTATCCCCCGAGGCGGGGGTGTTGGAACGGGGCTAAGGGGAGGAGGTGTAACAGCATCTGTCTGGGGTGGTTGTGGCTGACCCGGGCCCTGACCTTGTTCGTCTCTGAGTCTCAGACCAGCCCGCCCCATATCAGAAATCTGGTTTGTAGCTGTAGCTAGTTTCGCCTCACAAGCTGTCAGGCGCTCCTGTGTTGTCTGACATTCACTTTGTAAAGTCAGCCATTGTCGGAGTATTATCTCCTTGTCTGCCTTGCAATCGTCCAGCTCCTTTAATGCGACCTGCAACTGTTCTTGTAGCACATCGTTATCTGAACACACGGCTCGGTACGCTTGTTCTTTATCCCCAAATCTCTCCTCATATGATCGAGCCTGTTCTGACAGCTCTTTCTTTGAGAGGTCCCTATCAGTCTGAATTTGTTGTTTCTGCAATTCAGATTCAGTAATCAATACGTCACACCTGTCCTTTTCAGATTGATATCCGCTGAACAGCATGTCATTTTGTTCCACCTGATGGTCCAATTCCGCTTTCAGAAGCAGGGAAATTTTTGCCAAGCGTTCACGGCTCGATTTTGTGTCCTCCGACACTTTAGCTTCTTTTGCCAACCTCTGCAGTTCCTCATTTCTTTGATCGTCATCAAGGTCTTGTAATTGCTCTAATTGTTTACCAATAATTGAATTTGTTAAAATATATAAAGCCGACTGGACGGCATCTCTGGATTGCAAGGTGTCAGTGTTTACCTCTTCGTCCGCCATTATCTGCTATTTAAAAATTAAATAGGAGATGTAAATGTTTAGGTGGTAAAATAAAATCAGAAGAGTTTCTCTCTACTGATGTATTTACTCTTATTTAGTGAGTTTAACAATTAAACGTGCACTATATTTCCAGCGACCGAGTAAACTTTCAGCTCTTATGATTATCTGTCTCTGTTTCTACCAAAAGTTCTCATTTTTTCATTTTGCACCTGCTTTAGGATTTATCAGTGAATGAAAAAATTCTTAGTAAACGCCTCGCTGGGCGTAAATACTTTACTGACTTTTAATGGTAAGATAACAAAACAGTATAATTCAGCTCGAGGAAGTTTGTTGACTCAAAGTTCGTCTTACGGCAATAAAAACGTTTAATTTCACTCAAAATACCTAAAAAGCGAAGTGAAAACCTGTTATCTCACGTTTATCCAGAAGGTGTCAGTACAACCTTATTAATTTTAACTCAGACACTGTTAGTGTTGTCCAGTAGGGGAGCTATAACTTCCTGTGGCGTCCGGTCGTTAGCTGTTAGCTAAAAATTAGCATCGGCTAGACTCGGATAAAACCAACATTTCTGAACGGATTTTTTACACAAACGTGGCAAAATTTTAGCAATTAGACTTCGAAGAACTTAAACAGCGTTTCAGAACACAGCTTTAAAGCGCTTTTCAGCTTTAAAAAGCAGATTTTATTCCCTATGAAAACGAGTTTCCATTTCCGGGTCACGTGACTGAAATCACCAATGACAAAGCAGCAGGGGTGAGAGGAAGTGACGTAGCCACGTCATTCGACTTCTCAGCAAATCAGAGCGCTCCACAGCAGCAAATCAACCAACCACGAAGCGTTAGTAGCAACCAGCATGTTAGATTAGCCTGAAACCATTTCGTCAACTTATCGTCTTTTAAACTGTCAAAATGCACTTTTTCTGTTAAAAATGTAACGAATCAACTCTGAGCTGCACGGAGTCTGCTGCTCCGGTCTCAAAAACGTCTTTCTAGCTATTTAAACAACTTCGTCCGAACCTTTTTCAGAACCGAGCCGGTCCAGAACCGCATCTGGACCGTCTTTAAACAGAATAGAAGCGTTTTCACCCAGCTCAAAACCAGCTTAGTTATCATAACAGGCGTACAATTTCAGCTTTCACAAGACATATGACACTATTTCAGCTTTCTGTGAGCTTTTAGCATCACAGCCCAACACGCTTAAACATGCAGCGTTTTGCTTCAGCGGCGCAGCTCGAGCTGCGTTTCAGCACAGCTGATAAACTGTTATTTTTCATGCCAACACGTAAAATTCAATCTTTACACGAATACACAGTCATTTATGAGCACGTGACGGGCCACCAAAATGTAGATGAACAGATGCTCAGATATATTCATCAATTAACACGGATTCCTCATTTTTCTGAACTGAATAAAACGTGCATTGAATTTAATGAAATGCAAACGTGAGACGTCATTTATATTTGACCCATCAAAATGAATGCGGCCATTTATTTACAGAATCAAAGTTTAACATCAAACATTTACATTAATT
>NW_023620289.1:0-7056 GCF_014905685.2 Nematolebias whitei
CTTTAAGTGACTGTGTAAGAAGAGATTTAAGACATCAGTGCATCATTACAATCTGAAGATGGAAAACTGAGTTTGGCAGTTTATCACATTTTTTTTTTTTTTTTACTTTTTAAATAAAACTTACACGTAGAATGTTTGCCCTGTCTGTTGAGCTGGTGTCTCATTGTCTACAGTAACGACCTGGATACCCAAAGGATTGTCGCAAATTTGTCCTGGGTTTTCTCTCCTCAGGTCATCCATATCCTCCCAGTCACCAGTTTTATCAGGGGTATCTCGATTAAACCACTTGGTCCAGCATGCTTCAGGAGCAAAAATGAGCAAATTTAGAACAGTAGAGATCATGTTGAAATAGTCTATTTAAGCACTTTTAAACACCAGAAAGATTTAAACAGCAGGTTTAAGGCTTTGAAAAAAAAAAAAAAACAAGTTAGTGTGTTTTACCTTGATGACTTAGTCCCACATAGCCTGGTAAATGTAATAAATATGTTAGTTAGTGAATTTTTGATGATTAAAAATAATATGTTAAACTGAAAATTTTTTCTTTAGTTGCTGTGGTGAACATACCAAGTAGCAGAATTGCAGCAAATATAAGTTCAAGCTACAAAAACAAATAAATAAACATATTTGTACATATATGTATATATGTGTGCAACGGTACAGTTCATCTTGTACAAATTAAGCAGTAAGGTATTTTAAATGTATAACTTTTACCTTCTTGGTCATAATGGCAGAGTTCAGATGTAGATCTAAATAAACAAAAAAACACAAATATGCCATGTCCATTGTCAATACTTGTACTTCAATATACAGTTTGTAGCTTTAGGTTAGTCTTATTAAAGTTTTTTTTTTTTTGTAAATCTAAAAGCCAAAGTTTGTTTTTACCTTAGAAAGTGTGAAGCGTCTCAACCAGAGGGCCTGACAGTCCAATAAGTTGGTTGTGTTGGTCCTTTGCCTTTTATTGTAGTTAGCCTCACCCTGTGGCTTTATCTAAAAAAATCTAACCAGAGAAGTGGCCACCTACATTCTTTTGTAGTAATTTCATACTTGTTTTGTTGCATTTTTACAGACAAAAGATAAAAGAACCAGATCTACAACAGATTTTTTTTTTGTCTTGAACACTGAAAATTGTTTAGACTTGTGCAAGTGTTTTTTAAATATTAATTTTTTATAAAACCTTTTGGTTAATGGTCTACATACCAACAATGTTAACCAATGTTTTTTTTTTTTTACTTGACACAAATCTATCAATCCATTTTACATACCACAAAGTATATATGAAGTAGCTTAGTTTGCGTTTTGTATTAGAATTAGAAAAATTAGAAAATTTAGAAAGAGTTATTCATTTTGTTCTGTTACTTGAAAATTATTATGATTGAAATAATTGTTTGAAAAAAGGGACAGATATAATAAGATTTTTTTCTTCTTTCTGCTGCCTTTCATTTTAAATCTTTTGTATCTTTTTTTATAGAGTTATCGAATTGTTTTGTACTTTTTTAAAATGAATAAACTTTATACCATACCAAACATACAGGCTTGCAGGGGAAGCTCGTGCCTATCACCATCAGGTGTATCATGACTGTGGAAACCTCCAGGTATGGTGCACCCTGAACACATCACACATTCATAAACAGACCTACGATGCAGACAACTAGTCAAACTCTCAATAACACCAACAATAATTTAGTCACAAATTAACCTAACATGCTTTTTTGTGGTCTGAGTGTAAACTGGAGTAGCTTAGAAACTGCAGTCCTGCAAACTCCATATACGTAAATGCCCGAGTCAACCCCCTGCTGGGTTGTCTTTTTACTATGAGCATTAACTACTGCGCCACTGTGCCATCAAAATACTACAAATGAAAAAAAAAATATGTAAAACAAAATACTTTTGTTAAAATATGGAAACTTTTTGGAAATCTTGAGACACTTTTGTTTTTTGTTATCAGACAACATATGATTTATGGTATAAACCTAAACCCAAAGGGAATTGTGATACCAGGAAGCAAACTACACTCAGTGACAGAAATTATGAGAATAACTGCAATAATTCCATTATGACTTTCTCTGTACAAAAAGACAACAGAGAACAAGTATCTCTCTATGATGTTACTGTTAACAGCTGGTTTGCAAACACAAATTGGGAGTAAATCTTTATAATTTCTCAAAGCATTTGCAAAAGTTCTCAATTTCCTTCCATGATTTTCTGAAGTACTCAGTCTTGTTGGTTAAGTTTTAAAAATGTTCAAAAATGTGCTAATGTGTTCAAAAATGTGCTAATGTTGGTTAAAAATATCTTCTATTCTTCTTACTTACTCAAAGAAGCCACACTCGAGGACATGAGTAGATATCATAACGGGTTTTACTTGCAAGGGCAGACTTTCACTCTCAGGCTTACACAGCTGCACAAAAGTTCTACATTATTGGAGTCGGGACATGAGAATCTTCACTGGGCAGTGTGCGAGAATTGTTTATATCTACGCTTATCAGCTGTCACAGCTCATAGAAAATGATGACCTCAGTCTCCCAGCTGTACATGCAGGATCAAATAAGCGCTACTCTCTGTGAGGGAAAAGAGTACTCTGGTAGCTCATACACATGGTTCAACATTAATTTAACACTAAAATTCTGTAAACCTTGACTAAAATCCCCCTGACAGCTACGTATGTTGACACATGTACAGGAATTCTAGTCTGACAGAAAACTTCACCATCACACAAAAATTTATTGTGGAGTGAGCTGGGAGCATCAGCGTCATGTTAAACTATTTGTAAAGGGTGAAGGGGTCGTGTCTCCCTCACATATAAAAAAACTTTTGTTTAGACCCCCCCCCCACACACACACACACACGCACACACACATTTACCATTAATTTCTAGTTCACCCAACACTGTTTCTATTCACCCGCTTCGGATGTTATCAGCCATTAAATGACCATTATTAGTTGTTATCTCCATATGTAGCAGTCAGACTGCCCCTCCTGTACCTCCTAGTGTGTTTAAATGTTCGTTGTTAGCGATGATAATAGGCTTTGTTTTTACCTTTGTTAGCACTCATAATAGCTTCACATGGTTAGGTTTAGAGTAAAGGATCTGGCAGTTAGGTTTAGGCACAAGGGTAAGGGGGTAAAGTTTAGGGATGGTCCTCAGGGTTAGGTGTAAGCTTACGTTTAGGAAAAGGGTTACATAAGCTGGAAAAAAAACAAAAAAGACCCTTCCTGGTTTACCGCCATGCCACGCTGCCTCTTATCAGCAATAATAACAATAATAATGTACCTTTAAACCTACTAGGAGGTAGGTGGGACAGTTTGACCGCTACATACAATTTATTTATTTAATGGACTGATAACATCCAAAGCCGCTCTTCTATTGCTTTGTGAATTAATCCATTCCACTTGATTAACAGGAGAATCAGAATCAACTTTATTGTCATTGAACAGATAAGCGTAGCAAAAATACATGTAGGTGCAGCCATTTAACAAGGGTCGATGGACGTGCCAGAGGCTGTAGCTTAGTTGTGAAGTTCTGCTATTATCGCTTAGATAAGTAAAGGAAAGAAAAACATGAGGAAAGAAGGTTTAAAAAAAATACATCTCTCACTGTGTCCTTGACACACAGGGCACAGTGTAAGGTAGCAAAACAACTACCTCAGTACCAAGCAACATAGATCGACATAAAACATTTTGAGGGTGGGTGGGGACAAAGGCAGTGATATTGTCTGTGAATGCTACCAGAAAGTACCATAGACCTGATAAAGATGGCACAGTGTCTATCAGCTGGTTCAGCTCTGATAAGGGTCCACATATACTCTCCAAGGAGTGGGGCAGAGCAGAGCTTCATGATTTACATATCCTTGAGGAGAAATTTGAACACTACCTACTTCCTCACTGAAAGACTATTATTGTCTCAATCCGGACTCATCTACTTGTCAAATTAAGGATTTTAAGGAACAGTACAAATGCCCAATTATCACCAACTCTGCTGTGTCACCTCAGAATCTACCTGAACCACCTGCTCCTTGTGTCTTCAAGATGGTCCTGGAGGACACCTCGCACTCATCCTCTGAATTGGTCTTGGAAGATGCCTCTCACTCATCCTCAAAGGGGATCCAGGAGGACACCTCTCACTCATCCTCCGAGAGGGTCCTGGAGGACTCCACTCACTACTCCTTGCCTTATGTGGGTTCTGAGTCACCTGTGGTTCCAAAGTCTCCTGAAGCCTTCACGTCTCCTGAGTCTCCTGTGGGCCCACTGTGGGCCCAGACTCTCCTATGGGCCCAGGGCTACTTGGCGACAAACCACCTCCATTTCTCCCTGTGAGTTCCATGCCTCCTGAGGGTTCCATGCCTCCTGAGGGTTCAATGACTTATGAGGGTTACAGACTTCCTGAGGGTTACACACCTCATGAGGGTGCCTTGCTTTTGGTGAGTTCCACACCTACCGAGGGTTCCACACCACGTGAGGCTCCCGTACTTCTTGTGGGTTCCACACAACTCCAGAGGGTTCAATGTCTCACAAAGGTGCCACGCTTCTTGTGAGTTCCATGCCTCCCAAGGGTTCCACACCTAGTGAAGGTTCCATACTTCCTGTGGGTTCCACACCGTTTCCTGAGGTGTCCATGCCATTTCCTGAGGTGTCCACACTGCTTGAGGTGGCTATATCCTCTGATGTTGCTATGCCTCTTCATACCCCTGGGATCTCCTCATCATTATCTGTAGCCTCCTTGGTCTCTGTGACAGCTGTAGTTTCTCCGGTCTATGCAGTCTCTCTGGTACTTGCATCATCTTTTCATTCAACCTTTATTTAGACAGGTTAATCCCATTGAGCCTCGGGGACTTATTTACAAGAGAGATCTGATTTCAACAAAGAGTGATGACAACAATGGACATCAACGACAACAATAGACAATCCTAAAAGAGGTATACAGATTTTTTTTTTTACATATTAAAATAAGATGGCAAAAAAGTAGCAAAAAACAGCTAAATTATTAGGCGAATGTAGAAAACTAAAAACAGGAACATGCCTGCAATGGTTCTTGCCAGGAGTCCAACAGCTGCTTAAGCCACTTAGAGAGGTCAAGGTCGAGAGATTGAGATTTTTTTGTAAGATATTCCAGGAAACAGGAGCGGAGTAGGAGAAGGCCCTTTTGCCAGGTTCAGAATGCAGTGAGGGAACACTGCATGTAATAATGTCCTGAGAGCGCACGCTGTAGCTGTACTCATTCAGAGACATTAGGAGGAGATGTATGAAGGCAGCAAGCCAAGTGATTTAAAGATGAAAATGCACCAGTGGGAGAGTGCATGAAGTTAATGATGTCCAGTTAACCAGTAAATACAGGGTGCAGTGATGGGGGGGGGGGGGGGGGGGGGGGCAGCCACCTGTGTGTTAAGCTCAACATTGGTCAGTGATAACATCCATGACCTTTTCTTGAATTTCCCTGACAAAAGCAATAATGCGTATTACAGATTTAAGAAAAACAAAAAAAATCAACAAACAAAAAATGTAAGCTTTTTGTTTCAATTAGCAATAATAAGATAAGATTAGATAAGCTAGAACTTTATTGATCCTGAAGGAAATTGCTGAATGTCATCAGTAACAACTCAATGATTACAGACCACAACTCCAGACTGAGTGTTTGTGTAACTGTCTAAGAGCTGATCCTGTAAGTTTTCATGGGGAGTCATGTGAAATATTTGGGATGCAAATGATGACCAGACAAGTCAGCTGGTTGGAACAGCAAGAAAATTATGATCTGTATCATCTTGCACCGTGTTGAAAGGGCTGCTGTAAACAACAACGGATGATGAATTCAGTGGTTGTGTTTTTGCCTCTAACAGGTAGAATCAGAATCAGAAGAATCAGAATAAACTTTATTATCATTGCACCGAGACACAACGAGTACATAGAAAAGGAAATAGTCATTCTTTGGCTGCCAACTGTGCACCTGGAAGATGGATGAACTCTAAATTCTGAAAAGAAGAGCTTTGATGTAACAATGAGCCATTTATTTTAAAGCACAGTGCAATATTTCACGTTTTTTGTCTGCAGTTACATTTGAAGTGCCTTTATATTGTTTTAATATATTACAAATAATGCCATAAGGTGAGTAACAGGTAACTAATATTTTTCAAAAACTGTAATTTTCATGATTGTCATTTATTTTTCAAAAAATCTAAAGTTTATGCTTTGAATATATGTTCAAAAATTAATTATGTTTTGATAATGCATTCTTTACAGTGTAAAAAACATAAAAATTAAATGTTCTTGTTTTTGCTGAATTTTTTTTTTCATTTATAGTATTATTTTATTTGTTCAGGATAAAACAGATAAAACAAAGTTTGCTTTCCCAAAATACTTTTATTTGCAGTTATTTTATTTCCCAACAGAAAGAAAATGATGCCTTTACAGCCCATGTTACAGAAGAGGCCACTTTTAATAAGAAAAAGACAAGCCCCATAAAAGACTAGATTTAAAGTTTATATATATATCATTGAGGGGAAAAAAGTGTGACTGAAACAAGAAATAGCAAAGAAAATTAAAGCAAAATCAGTATTTTTCCTGTGGTCAGTTGCATCAGTGGTTTCAGCGAACAAGAGTGCATGGGCACAAAAAGCCAACTTTGTAGTTCAAGCAGCGTCCATTCTTCTGGTCCGCATTGCGGCAAACAAATCCTTGAGTTGCACTGAAGCTGAAAAAAAAAGATAACGAGTCAGCAATCAAATTTATATTTCTAATATTACAAATTTAAAATAATACTACTAATGCTGTATTTTTTTATTTAGATTTATTACACAGCACCCCCCCCCCCCCCCCACCCACACACACACACGCACACACACACATAATTGATTTTTATTTTTCGGGGGTGGGGGGGGTGGGGGGATCAAATAATGTAATCAGTTTTTGTTTTTTTTAAGTTTATCTTATGATAAAGCTCAAGGAATTTTAATTTAATAGTGTAACTCTTGGAAAATCATAAAATTTTTGTAAACAACAGTTAATATTGGAAAAACAACTTTAAGTGACTGTGTAAGAAGAGATTTAAGACATCAGTGCATCATT
>NW_023620290.1:0-7051 GCF_014905685.2 Nematolebias whitei
AAAAAAGGTAAACAAATGGAGCACCTGCTATTTAAAAGAACTGCCTATGTTCTGCTGTCTCTGAGATTCATGAGAAAGAGAAACTCTGAAGTAACTGATTTGTCTAAAGTCCCCCTGTGTAACATGATCTTGCCCTTTTGTTAAATTAACAAAAGTCTCTGTCCTTACCTCCTCACCATCCTTATGACTGTGTGATCAATCTCCTTCCTGGGGTTCCACTTCCTAGAAGTAGATTATATAATTTATCTGGTTCAAGAGAGAAAGTATGAGAGTATATATTGAGGAATCCTTGGACTCTGGCATCTTTCACCCCTCAATGTGTCCAGTAGTGACAGGTCTTTTTCTTTGCCAAGAAAGATTAGACATTATGACTCTGTATTGACTATTGAGGCCTAAATCAAATCACCATAAAAAACTAGGAAAAACACTTTCTGTTCTGAGCAGCAGCAGATGGCAGCTTCCCGGCTTCTCTACAGTCCTATTTCACCAAACTGACCGAATTGAAAGGGACTAAAACGTTCAGCTCCCCTTCAAAGAAACTTCAGTGCTCAGTGGACGCAGAGAGCCAGATAGAACCATCTGGGAATTTTGGGACTAAGATCAGGACCAATTCCAGCTTCATCTGTCAATCTGAGCGCATCTTGCCAGCCAAGTCGCCTCTCGAGCAGGAGAGATGTTGCTCAAAAGTCTGGTGTTTCTCTCCTGATTCCAGTCAGACTTTTCATCCGGTTCTCTTTGCATTGCTTGGATTTGACCAGAACTGCTGTGTGGTTTTGTGTTGGCTTTCCGAAGGACCGGCTAGCTCTGTGGACTCTTGCTGTCAGCTGCGGAGAGCCAGACCAGAGCCGAACCAAGGACAGTTCCGCCTCAGAAGTTAGTCTGATTTCTGCTCACCTGATTTTTGCTCACGTGTGTGAAGGCATTGCTTGAAGGATTGGCCTCTTCATCAGAATTCTTCTGATCTTCCATCTGCACTCATCTGGATTAATTCGTGCCTCGAGTACCCAGACTTGAATGCTTTGGGCTGAATGGATCAGATCTTGGGGATTTTACTCAGGCACGTTCCATCGGTGTGGCCATGTAATTTGGACATTTCGGAATCGAGTGGACCAACACAGACTCAAAGGAGATGTCATTAAGTTCTGCCTGCCCCCAAAACAACTGTGTATTTATCTGGATTTGGCTCCCCTGGCTGGCCTTGAAGGCCACTTTATCTGAATTCACCTGGAGAACATGTGATCTGACGCTCACCACCCCCTCGAGAAATTTCCAACTGATAACCAGAGGAAGCCAGCTGAATAAACATTGTGTCATCATTTCAGGACTCTTGGATTTCCATAGGTGCTGTCCTTGGCCATTCCCCGACAACCCTCGAGAATGTTTACGGATCTCACCCGAGGGAACTGGTTGATTATTCCACCCTTATCAGAACTCTTACAGTGCCCTGGAGAGCGTCCATGGACATTGCTCACCGCTCTTGTCGTCTCCCCCCTCTGCAGAATGTCTACCTCACTATGTGCTGTTTGTGCGAGGTGTTTTTTTTAATATTAGAGTTTTTCTTCTCAGCCAAGAAGAAAAAGTTTAATAGGAAATTTTTCGTCTCCAATTCCTACGTGTCCAGTTTCACTACTTTTTGTCTGTCTAAACAGATCTCACTTGTAAATGAGGCTTCTAGGCTCAACGTGACTTATCTGTCTAAATAAAGGTTGAATGAATGAATGAAATGTACCGTATAAAATACTTTCTAATGATGTTATAAGCATCACTATATATCCTGATGCATGCTCATGCTCACTATATATGTTGTTTGTTGTTGTGGTTTCTCAGTTTTGTCTTGTCTTTTTCTTTCCGCAGGTCTAGAGTCAGACTTCAATGATGTTGATTTGTGTTTTCTTTATCCCTCTCTCTCTCCTCTATTCCTATCTCCTTCTTTACCTTTTAACCCTTCTCCCACTTTTCTGCTTTGTTTTCTTCTCTGTTTTTCATCCATTACATCTGAAACAAACCCAAAGTAAATTCTAATAAAGTTTTATTTATATATCAAGTTGAGCATTAAGACCAGCTATAATGCTCTGCTTGTGAACGTAAACCTGTTGGGCCTCACTTTGACACTCGGACAATAATTCTGAGTGCCTCAATGCCGGACAGGACAAGGGGGGGAAAAAAGTTTTAGAAAACCAAAAAATGCAGGTGGTCTGAATTTTTTCTGATGCTGCTGTGTGTCTAAATTATTTCTAGAACATGTTGTACCTTCTGCATCATTAACTTACAAACTAATTCAAACAGGAAGAGGAAGTTATGATCTACATTTGACCATATGTTAATGTGAAACTCAGTAGTCAGTACTGTTCTGATCTTCAGTCATGGAGGTCACAGCTCTTTGTGCACACATTTGTAAGTACAGATTCAGCATGTAGTTGTTTGTTTGTTTTATAGCAAATTATGATTTCAGGTGTCTTTTCTGTGTTTTTCCAGTGATGAATCTGTTTCTCCTGCTGGCTGCACAAGACGAACACAATGACATTGCTCAGAAAGACGGTGAGTTGGAAAAATATTATTTTTATACTATTGTGATATTCCTGAAAATGGTTCTTAAGAAGAACGGAGATTTTTGTTTCAGCCACGGCCCAAACTAAGTAAGACACTACCAAAAAAGTGTATCAAAATAATTTGTAGATCAATAAATTGATCTGCCATCAATTTATTAGGTATTTTTTAATTCTTTCACATTTGTATTTTCTAACTTATTTGTTCTATTCATTAAAGTCCTTTTCCTTTCATTGATGTTATTGATTTCATAATTTTACATAGAGATTGTAGGCACTTTGATGACTGCTGAACAGATAAATGCTCATACTTATGTTTTATTATTTTTCAATAAATGACAGTAATGTTTAATTCTATTTTGTATAAAGTTCATTACTACATCATTATAAATTGAGCCCTTCAGATGCCCCACAAACTGTTTTAAAAAAAGTTGACTAGCTTTTTATTGTTGTATTTTATATATATATATATATATAAAATACATATGTGTTTTGAACATGTGTTCATGCGTGCACATCTGCTCACAGACTCATGTTCATGTTTGTGCTGATGTTCAATGTTTTATGTTATGAGTGCTTAGTGTATATTTAGTTGATGTTTTTCTTAGTTCATATCTTAGATGTTATTACTGTTTTTCTTATACATTTTATTGTTGGATGTAACTGGGACCCTGTGTACATAATTTCGCTCCACCACATGTACCACATGAGGTGCGAATGACAATAAAGAAACTCTGACTCTGATATAAATTATGTATTAAGGATTGAACCCATTTATTGAGCGTTTCCCATTTCTCCTGTTCAGAAGCAGCTTTTCTTGAAATCGTTCCAGACAGACTTCAGTTCTTTGAGTATGAGTCTGTCTTTGTACGATGTGAGGTGGGCAACAGAATGGAAACATGGAGAGTGATGAAGAAACTCCATGAAGTAAGTCCAGAAACTTCCTCTGACCCATGTAACCCACCAGAACCATCCTGCACTATTGATCCCATCCTGGAACAACACAGTGGAGAATACTGGTGTGACCATGAAGGAGAAGTGACCAGTGCTGTCAACATCTCTGTTACTGGTATGTTCTCCATGTTCTGTGTTTGTCCAAGGTTAACCATGATGTGTTCAGGTTCTTCATCCTGAAAGAAGAATCAAACATCCTCTTCATGTTTCTCAGCTGGTTTGGTGATCCTGGACATTCCTGCCCGACCAGTGATGGAAGGATCTGACCTGACTCTAGTGTGTAGTATCAACAAGAAAACTGCTCTGAAGTACTTCAGTGATTTCTACAAAGATGGCGTCCTTCTGAGCACCAGCTATAAAAGCAGCTTTACCATCGAAAATATCTCCAAGTCAGATGAAGCATGCTACAAATGCATCATCTCTGGAGAAGGAGAATCTCCAGAAAGCTGGCTGACTGTTCTCCAACCAGAAAAAGGTAATTATTTGTTTGTTTGTTTTGCATGTTGTTTACTATACCAAGTGAGTCTTTTTGGTGTTCAAAATACAGTACATCTGTAGGTCCATAAAGTTTTAAGTCAAAGTTAGTAGAGATCCCTCATTTACAAGCAATTTTCACAACACACAGATCCTTCTTTACTAGGTTCATAAACCTTCTCTGTGGTCTTTCTCTGTTACTCCCCCGCTAGCTTCATTTTTCACTTCCTTTGTCTAATACGTCCACACTGTCCCTCCTCTGTAGATGTACAAGCCATCTCATCCTCACCTCACCAAATTTTTCTCCAAACCTGAGATGAAACTCAGATGGTCTATTTTCTAATCATGTTTATTTTGATCCCTCCCAGTAGAATTCTGAACATCTTCATCTCCAGTTCTTCTTCTTGCCTTTTTGTTAGAACCACTGTGTCCAAAGCAAACATCAGAGCTGGCCTCATCTTGTAAACCTTCCCTTTCAGTCCTGCAGCTTTCCTTCTGTCACACCTCCATCCACTCCACCCTGCCTGCTCTCTCTTCTTTTCTCTTTGGATGGATGACCCCAGGTATCTAAACTTGTTCACCTTCAGTTCCTCCACTCCTCTCAGCTTCACTGTTCCACCTGTTTTCTTCTCATTTACACACAATATTATGTCATTCCTTTTCTCTGCAGAGCAAACCACAACCTCTCCAGGCTCTCTTCCACCTGATTTCTATTCTCATTACAGATGTTGGCAAACATCATGTCATCTGGAAGTTCTGTCCAATCTCTTGTGTGCAAAAAATTGTTTGTAGAATCCCAGTCTTTATTCATATTAAATTGTGTGTTTTATTTACAATAATTTGATCTAATATTTGAAATTAAAAAGTAAATATGAAAACATAAAATGTATTTAATAACAATTGTCTACACATCTATACGTTGTCCACAAACTTTACACCACTGTTTGTTGCACTGCATCCACCCACCCCCTCTACTTTTTACCCTGATGATTTATTTCTTGTTTATCATCACAGTTGACTGGTTGGATGATTCCACTAGAGTCAGTGAACACATTCAGTCAGAGCCTAGAGCTGATGCAAATATTTTGTCACATGTACAACATCCATATTCTAACTTAAAGTCCTAGCAGTACTTAAAGGAATGTAGATATAGTCTACTGCCTTTTATGGAAGTTTACACTAAGACATCCTGATGCATGCTCAATAATCCGAAAAATCTAACAAAGTTAAGTCAGGTCCTCTGGACGATTAAAAAAAAAAATAAAAAAAAAATAAAAAACTTCTTGAAACGTTTCATCTTTAATCCAAAAGACTTTGTCAGTCTGAGAGTTAGTTTTAGAATTGTTGTTTTAATCCGTCCAAAGGACCTGACTTGACTTTCTTAGATTTACCACAAGATCGCCTCGTGTTAAATCCCATCATTCACACAGATGAGTCAGTGAATTAAGCCTACAGCTGAAACTATGGTTTATTAATTTTAAATCCTCTTTGCAGGTTTTGATGAACAGATGCAACTTTTTCACACTCATCCCCTTAAGATCTTCATCCCACTGTGCAGTGCATTAGTGGCTCTGCTGATGATTATTGGACTGGTTCTGTACAGGAAATGCAAAGGTACAACCAACTTTCTCTTAAATGATGGATGGTAATTGGTAACTATGTAGCAAAGAGGAGAAAGTCAAGGAACTTATGTGATTTGGTGAGAATGAAAGTGATATTTTGTGTAATACTTGTTTGTATTTTTTTAGAAGACCAGAACACAGACTGAATACTATCACAATCCTCAAAGTTGTTTAGACCCATTTGCAGGGAGGCAAGCGAGGCAGGAGTTTAAATAAAAATTATTTATTTAAACAACAAAACAAAAAGCTGTCGGTGCAGCAAAACTTACTCTGGCAAAACAGGATCAAAAACAAGACTGAACAGGACATCAGAGTACACAGGCGGAGCAGATCAGCAGGTGGACAAAAACAGACAGGACAGAGGAGGACTGAGATGTCTGTGAATACAGAACAATGACCGGATGAGGAGTGGAGGAGAGAAAGGCTTTTTATAAGACAGAGGGAGAGTGAGTAATGAGAGCACCTGGGCAGGTGGCTGATGAGGGACAGGTGTGAATGATAAAGACCGAGGAGTGGAGAGGCAGACTGAGGAGTGAGTGGAAAACAGAACCAGATACACAGGAACAGAAACCACACAAAGAGCAGAACTACAAGAGCACAAAAAGCAGAGTGGGGAACACAAACAAATACCAAGAAAACAGACAGGGACAGAGCCTGTCAAATACTAACAGAAAGTGGTTTTCAGTAATTGTAAATATGACCAAATTCCAGGAAAAAAAATACAAGTCTATGCAGTTTTGTCCATGATGTTTAAAACATACTGTATGTTGAAAACTCATGGACCTGTAACCATTTTAGTCAAACCTTGAAAATGCCAATTGCAATCTCATGCAATATCACAACATTTAGCAATAGCCACTAGGGAGCACAAGCCAGTTTATTTCTTGTGCCAGTACCAAGCCTGACTAAATGGTGAGGCTTGTGCCAGGAAGGGCCTCCAACGTAAAACACTTGTGCCAAAACTAACATGCAAATTAATTTAAACGACATCATACCGGATCGGTCGAGGCCCGGGTTAACAACTACTTCCACTGTGCTGTTGACAAACAGGGTGCCGGTGGAAATTGTGCTACTGTTAGTTGAAGACCATGAGGAGGGAAACGTGTCAGAAGACAGAGAAGAGGAAAGTTAGGAATGTAGGACTGAGGGTTGCAACTCTAAAATGTGGGGACAATGACAGGCAAAGGTAGAGAGCTGGCTGACATGATGCAGAGATGGAAGGTAACCCCCAATTCATATTAATTGGGGGGTTAGACAGTGCCTTGTGAAAGTATTCGGCCCCTTGAACTTTTCAACCTTTTGCCACATTTCAGGCTTCAAACATAAAGATATAAAATTTTAATTTTTTGTGAAGAATCAACAACAAGTGGGACACAGTCTTGAAGTGGAATGAAATTTATTGGATGTATCAAACTTTTTTAACAAATAAAAAACTGAAAAGTGGGGCGTGCAGTA
>NW_023620291.1:0-7051 GCF_014905685.2 Nematolebias whitei
GTGTCATTCAAGCAAAGAGCCATTTTCAGCACTGGGGGCTAAGCACCCCTAAAGGTCAAATCCTAGAATCGCCCCTGGTCCTTGTCATGCCCCCTCTTATGATTCTGACCCTCTTCCTTCTTGACAGTCATGTCAAATTGGTTCAAAATAAAAAAAGTCCATGCTCAATAATCCAGGTACACAATCCAACAGTTTTCAGTCAGGTCATCTGGACAGTTTCTTTTTTTTTTTTTTTTTTGCTGAAAGGTTTCACCTTCTATATGGAAGGCTTCATCAGTCAAAAAAACACACAACACAAAAATGATTCTTCCCCCAAACAGCTTACTGTAAAGTGGAAAAAAACAGTCATGTTGGTGCTAAGATGATGTCCTTCGCATGCCCCCTCCTCTGATGCCGGCCCTCTTCCATGTTGACAGTCATGTCAAACGGGTTCAAAATCAAAAAGAGGCATGCTCAATAATCCAGGAAAAAAAATCCATCAATTTTCAGTGAGGTCATCTGGACAGTTTTTTTTTTTTTAAACGTTTCACCTTCTATCCAGAAGTCTTCATCAGTCAAGCAAACACACAACACAAAAGTGATTTTTCCACCAAACAGCTTACTCCAAAGTGGAACAAACCAGTTATGTTGGTCTTAACATGGTGTCTTTGTTTCGCCCCCTCCTATGATGTCGGCCCTTTTCCTTCTTTACAGTCATGTCAAACTGGTTCAAAACCAAAATAGTCCATGCTCAATATTCCAGGTACACAATCCAACAATTTTCAGTCAGGTCATCTGGACAGTTTCTTTTTTTTTTTTAGAAACGTTTCACCTTCTATTCAGAAGGCTTCATCAGTCAAGCAAACACACAACACAAAACTGATTATTCCCCCAAACAGCTTACTCCAAAGTGGAAAAAAACAGTTATGTTGGTGTTAAGATGGTGTCATTGGCACAGTACTGGATGAGTGGAAGAGGGTTGAAAGTGGGGGCCTTAGAAAAAGCAATGATGCAAGTAAAGTCAGAGCTAAGCAATGATCAAAGAGACAAGAAGGGGAACCCCAGGGAGGGTACCTCAGGAATGTCTAACGAAACCCCAAGAAAAAGACTATCCAAAGAAAAACATCGGGAACCAAAACTTAAACCAAAATCTGAGCACAAAGATGAAAAGGAGCCCAGAGCTAGGCTGAAAGAGAAAATTAAACCAATACCAATAAACATGCCCAAATTCCCTCTGGCCGAAACCCTTAAACCCTTACCCGAGGAAACACAAATCGTGCCATTCCAGAATGGGGTCCGAGTAGGTAGGCTGAAAGGAAGCCCTTGGATGGTAGATGCCGACGGGCTGTTGGTATTCACTGATCACAAGTATAAAATTCATAACTCAGCATTTAGGAAAACTTTACAGAAATTAGCGGGAAGCGAGTACCAACAAGAAATAACTCATTTAAAACAGTATATGGAAGGCTTGAAGCCAAAAGTGAGCCTAACTAGCGGTGCTGACCTTCCACATTATGCCATAATATATGTCCCGATTATAAGCTATGAGGAGGCGACCAGCAATGAAGGATACATGAGAGAGATGTTAGGAGCCATCGAAAGGGGAGTATCCAGAGCCATAACTCAGGGTTTTAGGCGGCTGGTGATGAGTGTCGATGGGCTGCGGTCCCATCGCCTGCAGTGGGAGATAGCTGAGCGTGTGGCAATTCGCTCAGCTTTGTGGTTGGCAAAAGAGATGCCTGCGGCAGCGGCATTGAAAGAATTGATTATTGTGACTCCAACTCGGTTGGATGAGGATCGGAAATCAAGGGTCGTAGCCTCAATGACAAAACTAGAAGAAAAACCAACTGAAGAACCCCTAAAGTTAGGGAAAGAGGACACAGAGAAATCATCAACATCACAGGGGGCCAAGAAAAGTGAGGACCCTTTAAGGATTAATCCTCAGGGGTCGAAAACACCTCTGACCTCACCCTCAGAAAAAGACCTGAAAAGTTCAGCCACGAGACGACGCAGAAGTGGCGCAGATTCACAAGAGGGACAGTCAAGGTGTAAAACACTAGCAAAAATACAACCATTAAATGGAGAGAGCGAGGAAAGTGACGAAGAGAGCTCACAGGGAGAACCAGATGCTGATCTGAGTCAGGAGGACACAGATGATGAGGGCAGTGCCAGCCTAGGATCAATAGCAGGCCAATATGATGGTCCAGTTAAGCCATTGAGAATAGGGCAAAGGAAAGGACAGAAGAAGGGGATAGAAATACTGGATGTACACAGGGTGTCGGAAAGGTTGGCCAGAGACTCGAGTTGGGGTCCAGTGCAGGCGAGCGATGGGCGCCAAACCTACATCCCTGAAGCTGGCCAAAATCATTATGAAATTCCACCGGTATGGGCAGACAGGTCAGAGGAGATAGGGGAACTGACTGTAAAAGCTACGTTGGGAGAGTGGGCCAACATTTTAATGATGCCTTCGTACCCCACCTTAGCAGCCCACAAATCCCTAACCAGTAAGTTTAGAACAGCTTACTTGGGAATAGTGCATGATGTGATGCTGAGAAGAATGAAAAAGACTGCCTACAAATATGCCCAAGAAACAGAAAAGAAATTGCGAGATGAAATCTCAGCCGATGAAGAAGACGACACATGCACGGCCGAGGCAAATCCATCATACCATGTGCCTCAATCAACCCCTGAACCGAGAGGGGCGGAACAAAGCTGAGCATCCGGCTCAGACACTCACAGTTATTGTGAGTACAAAAAGCTGAAAACCCGAGTGAGAGTAAAAAGATCCCAAGAGACCACTGAGGAATACATCAAAGATGTGTGGCCCATGGTTGTTAGCTCCACTGAGTGTGAAGCAGCAAAAAAGCTGTGGCTGGTGTTGTGGCTAGAAGCCACTAATGGTGTTCAAACAGCTGATACAGTCCACCTTAGTTCAAAAGATTTATTGGACAACAGATTACAAGTATTCAGAGTTCATAAAATCACAAATCTGTATGCATACAGGAGCATTTACCAAAACCGACCTGATCTGACGCTTCTCCAGCAAAATGCTGCTCGTATTTTCTGGCGGCTTTGTTTTATGCAATTCGGGCTCTCTGATTGGTTTAACCGAACGGTTGTCATGGTTACTCTGCTCTGGCCAGGGACTTGGCACATTCTTTAGATAAGATAAGCCACTATTATGGCCTGGCGTGTAAATCGGCTCTTTGTTTTAGCCGTTTCAGTGTACTTACTTATACCTTAGTGATACCAAATGATTCTGTTCTAAAGTTAGTTTTTCTAGGAATACTTAATAACTATTAATTATTAACTAACTCATCTCTGTGTGGTTTGAACTGACCCCCTCATCAACTGATGATTTTATGTGACTTACTAATTGTTATTATGATACTAATTGTATTTAGTCGAATTGTCTTAGTCTAGGTTAGAGAGAGAGAGAGATGTGGTCTAATTTATTTTATGTTAATCAGTCTCCCAGTTCTGGCTAACTGTCCTAGTGAGAAGCAACCCTTCCTCTTGTGTAATTAAAAAGTATCTTACCTGACATTGGGCCCGTTGTGATTCGCTTGTAATTATATCAAAATGTAAATTTCTAACATTGTGAACTTGTGATTTTCCTAGCTAATGTGAGATTATATATCTATAAGCAAACTAATTGATTAACATTCTGATTAACATTTAAATGATTGTAAGGTAGTGAAAGAATGACACATAAACATATTTTAATACATGAAATTTCAAGCTTGATTAAAATAATACTAAAAGATAAAACATGAAATCCAACAATCCCTCTCTTGGTCTATCAAAAAAATGATAGACCAACTAAACTTCAAAGGCTACAGGTATTTTGTCTCAGCCAACTGCAGGTGGTCCTGTCCTGACTGCAAGGAGTCCTCACTGGCCCGGATCACAGGACACACTGTACCTGTGCCCACCACTCCATCAAAGTTAACCATCCGCGCGACTGCTGCTTTAGCGCACGGTGCAATGCAACTCAACAAAATACAAAAAAGAACAATAATAGCCAAAGGAGGTACCAACAGTTTGATCAGCAGCTGACTCCAAGACCCACTCATGTACCATGACCAAAACCCTGAGGATCCTGCAGGCAGGTCTTTAGCCTTCGCCTCCTGCAGGCCTCTCAGCTGGGCCAATGCCTCAGTCACCCTGCCCTGGGGGTCCTGACTACTCTCATCAGGGATGTAAGTACAACATGCATCTTTACCAATAATCTCACACACTCCACCTCTAGATGCCGTTAACAAATCCAACACCATTCTATTCTGTAACACCATTACTCTCAAGGCTGAAGACAAAATGATCGCCCCCGATCCAGGGGTTTAACATGCAATGGCAAATGTGAAGCTGTGACCGGAAGTTTGGTGCATACATAACATTCAGAATCATGACGCCCCCTGGCTAAAAACTGAGCATAACGGTACCAACTGTTCATCTGAAATGCATGGGACAAATTCAATGGTAACTGATTAAATTCATGAACTGGGGACCACGCCCCCCTCCTAGGGATCTCTCTCTTGATCTTCACCGGTGTGGTGCGACATCTCCTGAGTCCTGGAATGACACAGGTTAGCTCCAGCACCAACACAAGACAGACCATCAACACCCCAATTATCCCTCCAACAGTCAACAGCTTATTTGATATGAGAACCATGATTGCAATGTCCCCACACTGAAAATGAAAACTGATTATTATGTATAAACCTGAGATAAATCAGTACCTGCAGCAAAATGTCAACTCAGCACAACCTGAAAGAATTCTATTATCACAGAGCAAGGGGAGAAAATTGAAATACTTGTCTTCTAAAATCCACGGCCCTTCTCTGGTTGTTTTTCAGAATGACTGAAAGGAAAGACAAGACACTCATATTAAACAGGAAAAGCCAACACCCTCAATTTAAACAGTACTATCTAGCAGGTCTTCGGTTCTTGAGCTTGCGGTGGGAGGCCTTGTTCGTCCACAAGGGTCCTTTGGTGCTCGGCGGGATTCGGCCCGCGGAGATATCTTCATGTAAAGTCCTCAGAACCTTTATCATTCTGATTAAACATTCTAAATGACGTGTGTGCATTGGGACAAAACTAAAATCAGTTTGACGCGTCTTCTGTTCTTCACGGTCAGGGCTGATAATCTTCGTCCTTACCCGATCCACCTGACTGACCGACTTAGGCAGAGCGGAGACTTCTTCTCCAATGTTTGCTACTGCCTTTTTCCCACCAGAACAAAGGGGCAAAGAATGAGCTCCCACGAAGGTCCTGTCACTTCCTCCAGGTGTAGTGGGGAGCTGATGTTCCAGCAGATCAGCCTCAATCAGGTCCAGCGATCGATTCAGCTCCTCTTCAGGGGTGCACTGGTTGTGGTCGTAACAGGTGTCACTCTCCTTCTGGAGACCGATGGCGTGTGATGTTCTCTCCACCACATGGTGGGGTCCTGTCCCTCTTTTCAGCAGGACCCAGTCCGGTGTGATGGTCCGTAGTCAATCTCCTCAGTCAAAGATTCTCCCTCCTGATGAGAAAAGCTGGACACCAAAGCTTGAGAATTGTTAAACACCCTGCATGGCCTTTTGCTTATTTTATCTGTGGGATCCATGACCCTTTTGTGGGCCTGGAAAAATGACTGTGGTTACTTCCTAGTGAGTAAAACCTGTTTCTTAATTATGGGACACCCTGATGGTCATTATTGCTACTGCTAGTGTGTACTCTTACACTGTAGTGTTATAATAAAACAGAACTTGAAAAACTGAAATAAAATGCTATTCTTACATTCATCTATACACTTGAAACTGAAATGAGGAACCTACTGGACTTCTCCAGGGATACCTGTGTTCTCTCGTCTCGTCTTTCATCCTTCAAAGCCTTTGAAGTCAACAGGTCTACCTACAATTAGCAAAGTTAAACATACACAACAACAATGCACAACAACACCCTGCAATAAGCAATCCCCCACTCCGGCCTCCCTCCTCCTGGAGCCTGTGGAAGTAACTTCATTAAATCGCTTGCGCCAACAGCATCAATCAAAATACAATATAACCTTAAAAGTTTAAACAACTGACATACGACACTGTGAGAAAAAAAAGAGATTAATCTACCATCCAAGTACCTGTCTGTGCTAGAGAAGGGAAAAAAAGAGCAAGGAAGAAAAAGAAAGAAAGAGGAAAAATAAAAGAGAGAGAGAACGAGAAAAATGTGGTTAAAATACTTTGTTCATGACACCTTTTATTAGCCCAATTAAACTATAAGTCCAGTCCAGTCCAGTCAAGTCAGTTGTGTTTAAAATTATCGAACCACCCCATTTCCCCTTAACCTTTGCTCAAATCCACTTCAGCCTAGGGGTGTCCCCCTTTCCTGGAATCTGTACACATCACAACAAAGAAAGAAAAAATACGGTTGTTAAACCGATATATACAATATACAAGTGCAATGTCTTTTTGTAGGCTTCTGATTTATTCCACTTTTCAAATGTCAATGTGATTATCCTAAATGATCCTTTGTAGAGGAACATATATCTGTGATATATTATCCATAAATTAAATGGATTCATTCATTTTTCTGGACTGAATAATATCGTGCATTGAAATTAATTAAATGTAACGTGAGGCGTTAATTTTCTTTGACCCATCAAATGAATGCGGTCATTTATTAACAGAATCAAAGTTTAACATCACACATTTACATTAATTTGGCAAATTGATTTCAACAACAACATAATTAATTAGCAAGCTTTACAGTCAGGGAAACCATACGGCCATGATTTTCCTGTTTCACATCAGACATTTCTGAAAATATCTGGAATGATTACTGGCAAGATAGAAGGGTTTAAAGATGGGGGATGAAGGAGTTAAAATTGAGAGAGAAGATGGATGAGGGGTTGTTATGTGTCGGTATCAGAACGGCACGCTCCGTTAAGATCCCAGCTTCCTCCTCGGTACACTTAGGTAGTGTAAATCAACTCTTTACCTGTAGAAGGTGTCTCCACTGGTACGGAGTTCCATTTAACGCACCCTTTCAGCGTCTCCGTAGGAACAGCTGTGAATCGTCCGAAGTAGTGACGGTACTT
>NW_023620292.1:0-7050 GCF_014905685.2 Nematolebias whitei
AATTGTTGTGAAATAAAATATATTTGTGTGCTTAATTCTTATTTTTATGTATTGGTGAAACTTATTTACTCTTCAACAAAGTCTGTGTATAGCTGAAGAAGACATAGGCATTTTCTGTCATCAGTTCCTTTGTTTAAACTCAGCAGAAAACTGAGCACGATAGGGGGAGGTGAACAGAACTTTCTTGTTGATGTTACAGAGGTCTCACTCTCTGATTGGTTCAGAAAGCTGCGTTGCTATGGATACGAGGTTTTACGGCCGGCCAGGTTATAAAAGCATGAAGCATCTCCCCCCTCGGGAGAAGAACAGAACCACCCAGAGCAGATCAGAACCATGCAGCACGAGCTGCATACAACTGTGCAGGTCGTATTGGTCAGAATGAATGCGAATTCAGTTAATCCATCTACTTCATCACTTTTATTTTATTTTTGCAATAATTACTAACCAAAATTGTATTCCTAAAAATGTATCTTGTGACTATTATTTATTAAATATACGTGTGAACTTGAAATAGCGACTCTGTCCTATTTTTAGTGTAACTTAGTTTTTCCTTCCTGGGTCCTGTACAACAAGCCATAACAACGAACTCGGGCGGAGCGAAGACGCAAATCAACAATTGGAGGTTCCACCGAGATATGGGTTGCTTCGGACAGGCAGGAAGGGCAAGCTGAGTTCTTCACACTGACCTGGCGCCAGTATCTTCACAATGCAGGTAAGCAGATACCTGGTTTTTTATCGAAATCTGTCATTGGGCTTTAATAGGCAAATTAAAAGTCAGTGTGTTGAACTCAATAAAACAGAATAAGTACGTTTTTATGATCGGTAGCGCGTAGAAATGAAAATACAGTAAACGTAAAACCAGCTCCAGAATGATCACGCATTGATCGAGCAAATCAAATGCCCCTACGGGGGCTTTGAAACAGGGGGGTGGGGGTTCTAAGATAGATGTAAAGAATTTATCTGCCGCTTACTCTGAAACCCTGAGATCATGTTTTGCTGTAAACATTGTTGAATTTGTGATCCAACTAAAAACAGTATCAATTAAACTTGCTTAAAATTGGACGTTTAATTATGTATAGTGCGGAGCTGAGTGAGAGTTAAAACCAGTCCCAGAATATTACGCAGTGGTCGAGCCAACTGGAATTTGACGAAGTTCCAGAGAGGAAGCGGGGTTTTAGGATATATTTGATTTATTCGCCGTCGGCTTCTGTAACTCTAAGACCAAGTTTACTGTAATCTTGCGAAATTGGTGATTCGATTAAAAACAGTGTCAATTAGACTCGCTTAAAAATTAGAGGTTTTTATTAAGTGGGGGCGGGACTGGGTGAGATGCAAGAATAAAACGCTAAAACGTGAAAGACGTGACGATCAAAAATAAATAAATAAATAAATAACAATAATAATAATAATAACAATATAAAGTAATAACTTATATAATTATGTTATTTTTATAACATAACAATAATAACAAAAAAACGAATGGAAAACTTTTTTGGTAAAAAAAAAAAAAAAAAGAGTCAACATACATTTTCACAAAATAATATTTTATTGGGGTCAATATAACTGTGTCCTGAGTCGCGTGCATGTGTGTGTGAAGGCTTCAGACCGTCCAGGGAAGAGAGAAAAAAGAAAAAAGAGGGGAAGTTGGTTTTGATTAATTAATTAATTTGAGACAATGTAAAAGGTCAAAATAATCAAATTCAGAAAATTAAGGAAGAAATGATAACCTGGAAGTCATGAGTAAATGCGTTAATTACCTTAAAACAACTAATTACAAACTAAAGAATTAATAAAGGAGCTTAAATTAGGAAACAATAATTAAGCTGAAATAATTTCTAATCACCGGAAGGAAGTGTGCTGAAGTACGCGGTAATAGTAGGATTGATTTAAAACCTAGGTAGAATTAGTTGATATTGGCATGAAACAGTCAAATGGTATCAGAAATGAGCAGAAATAAGTCAGTAGAAGTATAAAAAAAAAAAACGATGTAGCAGCCCGACAGGTGGTCATACGTTGTTGGGAGAAAAAGTTAAAACATTGTTTAACTATGTTAAAAGATTCGATTTTTATTTAGGCAGGTTAATCCCATTGAGCCTCGAAGACTCATTTACAAACAAAGAATAATGACAACAGCAACGGTAGATTTTCAATCCATTAACAATAGACAATCATAACAGGCATAACAAGATAACACACAGGTTACAAGGTAGCAAAACAGACAGATTATAAGGAAATCAAAAATAGGAACATGTCTGTATTACTGGATAAGTCCACATTAATCTGGAGAACTTTGACCCGGAAAGAGAAATGTCAAAGCTCAGCTTTCCCCTTAAATTAAATACAGGTTGAATTAAATTACAATTAAAATATAATAAAGGCTTAGGTGCTTAATTACACACCATACATAGGTCCAATTCAGTTTGAACATTTCTGGATGACGCATTTTGAACAAATTAGCTAAAATTTCTTCTAATATTGACCGTAATGTTAGTTTATAAATTCGACTGAAAAAAAAAAAAAAAAAAAGGGAACCTTTTAATTTAAAATAGAGGAAATAAAAAGATATTTACATACACTTTAAATAGGAATACTGGGTTTAACTTAATAATTCTAATTGATTTTATTAGATTTGGAGAGCTGTTTTCTTATAAGAGCAACAATTTTACTTGTTAGATGAAATGCCTTTAAACGTCTTGACATTGTATACATGTCCTATGGCTGCATGAGGAGAACAGAGTTCAGAGGTTGTGGTTTGTGAACAAAGGTGCATGTAGACTTGTTGTGCAATGCTAATGGTCTCTGTGATGACTTGCAGCTGTATACATAGTCTTAATTGAATCTAATTAAAACACAGGACATTGTTTAAAAATATTTTATGCAGTGAGTGAAGAGAATTGGATTTTGCACTCTTATGTACTTAAGCATTTTAAGACTCTGTTGTGCAAACCAGGCGGCAGGATGACTGTTGAAGGTAAATGCTGAAGTCCTACAATAGAACTTACTTAGTTCTGGCTTTTCATATTTAGAGTTTGATTTTTTTTTCCATCTCAGCAGCCTGAAAAAGAGGTGTGTGCTGTGTGTTTGGATTCCTGAGAGAATGGACACTTGAGGGGCAGCAGCGTCTCAGGTTACAAAAGTGTGAGCAGGAAAGTTTTAAACCAGTAAAGGAGCAAATTGAAATTGTGGGAAAAAATTAAAGAATGCTCGAGAGATGAGGATAAGTTGACAAGAAAGAGGGAGGCAAACGCCAAGCGGGAAAGTAGATACAGAAAGTTAATGAGGGAGGTTATAAATGAAAGAAAAGAGTGAGGAAGTGGGTAGTTCAGTTCCCCATCTTTATAACCCAAGCGGCAAATCAGTCAGCACATCCCCCAACAGGAATGTGCCCCATATATCACATACCAGATGGAAGGTTCCAGGTGGGGGAGGTTACTGACACCCCTTCTCAGCTGAAGGGGGGAGTCACCCATCCCAGTTAAAACAAAACCCCTTGTGAATTTTTTCTTCTCTGCAGTGGGAAGATGAGTTTAATTAGGCCCAAAAACATAGGAGGTAGCATTTAACTGCATACAGCATCCATCTGAGTTTTGATCAGGACTCTTGAGTGCCGGGGGCCGGATCAGATACAAATGTGTTCAGCTGGACGCTGAAAAACTGGATCTGGGAAAACTGACTGATGTGACTTTACAAGGACACTGTCAGCCGAACACCACTGACAAAGAAATTGTCGGCCGAGCAAGATGATGGAAACAAAGCAAAGATCTATCAGTCAAGCAACAAACTTGAACTTTGAACTGTCCAGATGGGGGTCCTGGACTTTGTCACCAGTGGGGACATGAAGTCAAGTCTCACTGTATGCTGAGCCATGAACTGCTGCACAAAGCTGATCTGGTCTCCAGACCAAAGGAGATAACGTTGAGAGAGAAAAGCTGATGGTCCATCAGTCCAAGGCCACTAACAACAACTGTGGTCTGTCTGCGGTGTCTGGTCTACATTTGGTCTGTGATGGACATCCGGAGACCTTGGTGTCTTGATCAAAACTGCAGTTGGCTTTGATAATGAACACACATAGTCTCACTTTAAGACAGGTGCCATAACATGACACAAGAGTGCTGCAGTGGGGGTGCTGGACTGATTGCCCCTGTTCCATTTGCTCTGTGATGAAAATTGTTTTATTACATCAGAATCTATAATGATGCTCCTCACTCCTTAGCAATATATATATTTTATTTTACTTTTCATTTTTACAAGTTGATCACAGGAGAAACCTGTGCTTAAGACTTGGAGGTAAGAAGCTTGGAAGCAATCGGCCGCGGCCGATTGTAGCTAAGTTTGAACATTACAAACAGAAAGAACAAATTAAAAGCCGAGGTAGAGAACTGCGTGACACGAACTTTAGCATGAACGACCAATTCCCTGCAGAGATTCTGAGTAGAAGGCGCGTTCTGTTCCCGATTAGAAAGAAAAATATAAACGAGGGCAGAAGAGCTGCGGTGGCTGTGGACAAACTTTACATTAATGGTCAGCTGTTTAGAGATCCAGAGGTTACTCCCTGGCTCTATTAATAATATAAATAAGGTAAGTATGATTTTCAGTTGCTAATTTTACTTAAAATGTATTAGCAAGCATATATATTCATATTACTTACCAGATATTTATGTAATTTTTCAGCACAGCTCGGTTGGTGGGTTACACAGATGGTGGTGGTGCACGGTGGCATGACACTTAATGTGGTAAGGGGGTTCTTTTTTTATTTTTTCTTCTTTTATCTTTATGTGTTTATTGTGTTTATTATCATCTCACTTTCTTTTTTTGTCTCTATTTTTCTGACTCAAAAATTACTAGCACACAGGCACAAAGGCTTATATATATCCATATACATACATACAAATACCTCATAAAGGAATACATCCATGATTTACCTTCAAAAACAGCACTTAGTTTATCTATAAATCATAAATAATCAATCATTAAGGATTATGTTATTGTCTGGGTGTTTTACTATTTTTGATATTTGTGATAATGGGTGTGGTTTAATTATATTTTCACAAGCACAAATATGGGTATCTTAAGGTTTGTCACATGGAATATTAATGGAGCTGGTAGCCAACATAAAAAAAATAGAATCTTTAGCCAGATTAAAAGATTAAAGGCAGATGTTGTATTACTCCAAGAGATTCATAAATTACCGTCAACTGTGGATGAGCTAAAATCTCCTGAGTTTCCTCATGTATTCTCAGCCTGCTATAACTCAAGACAGAGAGGAGTAGCAATAGTAATACATAAAAATGTGAACTTCACAATATTAGACACAGTTATAGACCCGCAAGGTAGATATATAATATTAAAATTATCCATACTCAGTCAAAAATATTGTATTGTTAGTTTATATGGGCCAAATGTGGACGATGCCGCTTTTTTTCATGATCTCTTCTCTACTCTATCAAATCACATGGATTGCTCGCTGGTACTGGGAGGTGATCTTAACTTTGGTCTAGATAACAAAATAGACAGGCTGAATGCAGTAGGAGCTCAACGCAGTTGGCAATCCATAAATGTAGTTAAACAGTACATGAGTGATTATGGACTCTGCGATGCATGGCGGTCTCTTCACCCTAATAGTAAAGAGTATTCTTTCTTTTCACATGTGCATCACTCTTACTCTCGTCTGGATTATTTTATAATCAGCAACTCATTGCTGACCAACATTTCAGACACTAAGATACACCCTATTGCTGTCAGCGATCATGCACCAGTTACTTTAAATTTAGATAATAAGAAAGAAATCCCAAAAAGTATAAACTGGAGATTAAATACCTCACTGCTTATGGATGAAGAATTTATACAATACTTTCAAAATGAATGGACATCGTATTTAGAGTTTAATGACTTGCCAGGTACATCAGCGTGTACACTCTGGGAGGCTGGGAAAACAGTTATGAGAGGGAAAATAATATCCTACGCAACAAACATAAAGAAAAAAGAAAATAAACGTATTGAGGAATTAGAGAAATCTATCAAATTATTAGAAAGTTTACAAGGAGAAGAAACACAGAAAAAACTACGCAAGATAAAATTAGAACTAAATGAATGTATTGACAAAAAAAACAAATTCTTAGTACAAAGACTTCGCTTGGAACATTTTGAACACAGTAATAAATCCGGTAGCTTTTTAGCTAATCAACTCAAATTAAATAAAGAAAAAACGTCTATATATGGTATTAAAGACACAAATGGTAACATAACTTATGACGAGGAAAAAGTAAATAGTGTTTTTAGAGATTTCTATAAAACTTTATATACTCCACAAATAAATCCAACAGATGAAGATATTAATCAATTCTTGGAGAGAGTAATACTTCCAAAACTAGACAGTAGTCAATCTTTAGAACTAGACTCACCATTAACATCAGATGAGCTCCGTGAAGCCATTAAAAACATGCCTAATAAGAAATCTCCAGGTCCAGATGGATATCCAGCAGAATTTTATAAAGAGTTCTGGAACATCCTGGAACCAATATTTCACAGAATGCTACATGAGTCAGAAGAAAATGGCAGGTTTCCAACACATATGAACTCAGCCAACATTAGTCTACTATTAAAACCAGGCAAAGACCCAGTACTACCTACCAGTTATCGCCCCATCTCTCTTATTAATGTGGATGTTAAAATAATTAGTAAAGTCCTCTCTAAAAGATTAGAGAAAATAATTCCTCTCATTATTCATCCTGACCAAACTGGATTCATAAAAGGAAGACACTCGACCACAAACACACGCAGATTATATAATTTAATAGAGTATTCATATAGTAAAAATATTGAAACAGCTATTTTGTCTTTGGACGCAGAAAAAGCATTTGATAGGGTAAACTGGAAATTTTTATTTTCTACATTGAGTAAATTTGGTTTTGGGGACCATTTCATTAATTGGTTAAAAATATTATATAACTCACCAAGAGCATGTGTCAGGACAAATAATCAAATATCTTCAAGCTTCTGTTTACAGAGGGGGACCAGGCAGGGATGTCCACTTTCACCTGCGCTATTTGC